>NC_092817.1:57061126-57163626 GCF_023375885.2 Dermacentor andersoni | reverse complement strand
GACGCACCCTTCTGCTTTGCTTCTCCAGGTCAGTGAGCATGCATTGCAATTGGTCCCCTGAGTTACTAAGCAAGGCAATATCATCAGCGAATCGCGAGTTACTAAGGTATTCTCCATTAACACTTATCCCCAATTCTTCCCAATCCAGGTCTCTGAATGCCTCGTGTAAACACGCTGTGAATAGCATTGGAGAGATCGTATCTCCCTGCCTGACGCCTTTCTTGGTTGGGATTTTGTTGCTTTCTTTACATAGGACTACGGTGGCTGTGGAGCCGCTATACATATCTTTCAGTATTTTTACCTACGGCTCGTCTATACACCCTGATTCCGTAATGCCTCCATGACTGCTGAGGTTTCGACTGAATCAAACGCTTTCTCTTAATCAATGAAAGCTATATATCAGGGTTGGTTATATTCCGCACATTTCTCTATCACCTGATTGATAGTGTGACTATGGTCTATTGTTGAGTAGCCTTTACGAAATCCTGCCTGGTCCTTTGATTGACAGAAGTTTAAGGTGTTCCTGATTCTATTTGCGATTACCTTAGTAAATACTTTGTAGGCAACAGACAGTAAGCTGATCGGTCTATAATGTTTCAAGTCTTTGGCCTCTCCTTTCTTATGGATTAAGATTATGTTGGCGTTCTTCCAAGATTCCGGTACTATAAACAAGTACAAATTCAAGGAAATCAACCTTGCGCAGCCTCGGGCTTTAATTTTATTACAAGAATTTCAGGCCAACGTTGGCCGCCTTGCGGTGGCGTCAAATAATTCTCGTGGCATACATGTGCGGGAAGAAATGTCCAGAAAAAAATAAAGCAGTTTGAGAGCTTAAACGCTTTGGGCCTAAATACCCGATAGCGAGTGCAGCGAGACCCTAAGTGGATGGCTTCAAATTGGGGACGATATATATCGCCCCAAATAGCACTGCCCCATTAAAACGACCATCATTCACGAGGCAACATTAATTACAACACGCTGAATACCTCAAGATACAAACAGGCTTTTCGCTTTTCTTATCTCTTTAATTTTATAAACAAACACAGGCGCAATAAGTACGTTTCGCTCAATTACCGACGAGTTGTTCACCGAGTGGTCGATGTGCAATCGCGACATTCTTTGGCGGTGGTTATCGTGCGAGAATATCGAGATCGAAACGTCTCTAGCGTACACACCACCTCAAGGAACAGTCAGTCGTCCTCACCAAAGGCTGTTACAATTTGCGAGCGGCAGACTCCCCAGATACACTGTGTGCTCGGAACGGCCGGCAGCGCAAATGCGAGTTGTCGAAATTACCGTTAACGAGATCTTATTTCTTCTGGCATCTTCTTCGTTCCCCCCCCCTCCCCCGCCCCCATCTGCTAGCGCCAGCAAGAGGAATAATTTATCACCGCGCAAGCACTCCACGAGTGGGCACGCCAATGCGCAAGGGCAAGCACGAGGCGATCGCCCCGGCCGCTGCGTTCATAAATGCGCCCACGGATGTCGGGATTAATGTAAACACTTCGCGGCGCTGGCAAGCGTACCTTCCCGCGGTCAGCTATAAGCAACCCGCCGTAAATTGCGCGCTGAATTGCCTCGCAAGTGCGGACAAGCCGCGAGCATCATCGGACGCGGCGGAACGCGCTTCATCGGCTGCGCCGGCCGACCGATCAGAGGTGTTTTTCAGTCGGGGCGCCGGCGCGTGCTATCGTGGAACGCGCGTTTATCTCGAGACGGTAAAACGCTTCCGGTGTGCGCGCGCGAACTGACTGCACATCGGCGACGGACGCGCGGAGAGTTACACGCGAGACCGCCCCCCCGTTATGTGTGTTTGCTTCTCTTGGCGGAGTCTCCGCTCACGCCACGTGATAACTCGAGGCCCGGAACCGCTCGCTCGGAGCATCTTTAGCCGCGGGGCAAATTTGGCTATCGGCAAAAACCTTGCCGAAAGTCCCCGTAACACTGCAGCGTAGCAACATTGTCAGCTAACAAAGGCAAGATACACGTTCGCAGCCTTATACGAGAATGTCAATGTCACAGTACCAAAAGAAGAGAGAGGGAGGGAGAGAGGGGGGAGGGGGCAAACTTAAATTGAGTTCGACAGTTTGACATGCATGTTAAACCACGATCTGATTAGCAGGTGTGCCATAATAGGGGACTCCGAATTATTTTGATTACCATGGGGTTGTCTAACACGCGCCTAAATCTGAGTAAGCGAGTGTTTCTGCAGTTCGCCGCCATGTAAGGACGGCCGGCAGACGAACCCGCTACCTCGCGCTCATCAACAGAACAGCTTAGCCACTGAACGACCGCGGAGCTAACGTGCCTGCCGCCGCTTATACTTTGCTTCGCAGTCACTTGAAATTCCAGTGAAAGCCGCAGCTGGCGGCAGCCAATCGGAAGCGCCGTCACGGAGGGGGGTGCGCATGTCAGCGCCACGTGTACAGAACTCCCGCGCATTAGAGTGCCGGCTTGCATGCGCAGCCTCCACCGCTGTCTCGATCCCAGTTTTCCGCTCCGTAGCACGCTGGTAGTTCCCACTCCAATATATTATTACTATTGCGAAACGGCACATAAGAGGTCTGATCGGCAAGGACTGGGCACGGTATGCCAACAGAGCTGCACAGAACTGCGCGTTACTAAGCCGGATTTGCGCGTAAACGACGGAGATGGCCGCACGCACGAGGCGCACGCATCGCCTTGACGCGCGATGTCGGTAGCGTAGAACGGGAGGGGGAGAGCGGTGCGCCTCCTCACGAAGCGGGCGAGCCGGCCGATTTTCGTGGTCAGTGATTAGGGCGCACGGCCGATTTGGCGCGGTCGCAGCCTCGCAAATGATGATAGATGAGCCAGGCTCCACTGCTGGCCAAGCAGGCCGGAGTATAGCTGGCAGTGCTGTCAGTATCGCTGTCCTCTACGGCATTTTTTTTTATTCTGTTTTCTCCGAGTTTGCGCGCAGGCATGCAACCCTTTACTTATAGCCCTGTCCACCGCTAACTCAATCGACGCTTTTCCGCGGCATGGGAGCCACGCCGGCACGGTGCGGGAGGGCGTTTCCGTGTACACAGTGCGATGACATTTGCGCGTCGTTTTGCTGCTGGATGCCAAGCTTGCATCACTAATCACCACCGCGGGGCGCCTGTGTAGGCAGGTACATGCAAATTCGCGGCACGCGCGTACAATGTGCGAACGATGCGCTAACTTTGCCACGAACTTTCGTGGAAGACAGATTTATTGGCGTGGAAGCATCGAACCTACTGTACACTACACACGTGGCGGCAGAAAGGGCCGCAGTAAATTACGTGCAGTCACGAAGGCATCGCAGCAGCCAGCGATTTTCAGGTTACGTTGTGTCAGGGTGAGCAAGGCGAGCTTCCGGGCACCCGGCTGAAATACGAGCTCGCAATTATTCCGTGTTTACGACAGCCCCGCGCGAAGAGCAGCAGTCGTCGTGCATTCCGGACGGCGGCGGCAATTTGCGATTAGCTGCGGAGAAACTGGCCTCCGCTTCCGGGCTTGTTCGGTTCATTGAGGCCCGCCTTATCGTTCGAGCTGGCCGAGAAGGTGAAAAAAGCACGGGACACATTAGCGAGTGATTATATACCGACGGTAAGTGGGGGCACGTCATGACGTCTGCGCTCATGCAATAGCACTCGGACCGGTTTACAAGCTTTGACTGGCGCTTGACGGGCCGCTGTGGCGGATAGCCCTCGAGACCGTGCAAAGTATGGTCAGCACCAGTATACGTATTGGATACAACTGTCCTCGCTACGATGTGCAACGCCTCTCTCTCCGGACAACTTTAAACCGAATGGACTCGACATCGTTCGCTGGGTCGAAGTTACTCGGACCGTACGTGGCCGCGTCCGTCAGTGGCACAAAAGGCGATTCGTGCCACTAGTACAGCACTTGAAGTGCGCCGGTTTGAGAGATTACTTGGAGTGTGCCTCTACATCTCCCCACATGCACTCGGTGCTCACTCTCTTCCTCTTTCTATACCCCCTTTCCCTTATCCCCAGTGTAGGATAGCAAACCAGACACTCGTCTGGTTGACCTCCCTGCCTTTCCTCTCCTTGCTCTCTCTCTCTCGTAATTATAAATTCATGCTATCTTTTTCAATCTTAACGTGGGTGTCAGTAGTAACGTACGCATAGGAAAAGCATGGATACTAGCTGTTTCACGTGATTTATCACTTCACCGCTGCGATGGCTTAGTGGTGGAGTACTCTGTACATGTTGAATCTGATGAGCACTAGGTTGCGCGTTCGACTCACCGCAGCATACCGAAGGGGCCGGAAATCAAGAATACCATCATGTACTTAAATTTATGCATAGGTTAAAAGAACCCCGTGCAATCAAAGTTAATCCGGAGCTTTTCGCTACGCCGTCTCTCATTTCTTGCGATTCACCTTTGAGACGCCCAACACGAACTATAATAATTCAACTAGTTAATTTTTAAGACGCGCCCGCATGAGTTCATCGTCTGGTTTCCTCTTCTAGTGCGCCCACGGCCTCCGTCATAGTCATCACGATCCCAATGCTGTGTGCTACGAGGCTAAAAGACACAGCCAGCGTCGAGTATGCAAATTACAACCGTTATTTTCCCCACGTTTACCTAAGATGGCCAGCTGCTGCTCCTCCCTGTTTGCTTAACTCCTTTCAAGAGCACCGCCGGCGCTGTTCGCATTTTTCCTGCTATCGCGGGCGGACCGGCGCCTCGCTGACACCGGAGTAGAGTACGTGGCCGGGCTGGCGTCCCCAGTCTTCATAATTGTGTAGCAGCTTGTTCAACTCGCACAACGATGGTCGCAAAAAAAAATGTTTTGATTTAGATGTAGAAGCATGGAAATGTAGGCTATTCGTCAAAGCCGGCTACCCCAAAATCTCAAGTTTGTTACTTAAGCAAAAATAAAAAAGGAAAAGAAAGAACAAGACATCAAGAACAAAATATCAAAAAGCACGATACACGCACGAACACAAGCGCACAATGATTGTCTCATCTACGGACACTAGCACCGTAAGAGAGAGAGAGAGAAATAACAAAGAGAAGAAAGGCAGGGAGGTCAACAAGACGAGCGTCTGGTTTGCTACCCTGTACTCGACTGTGCCAGTGCCTTGATAAGCTGAGGCATGTGACTTCGCAACTTCTTAATGGACTGCTTAATGACCTTATGGACTACCTGTGGGTGACTGAGTTCGGTATAGCCAGAGCTAAAGAAACATACCTTCCCATTTTATACATATAAAATTTAAGAAAAAAAGAAAGAAAAGCGTTTGGAGGTTTGAATGCCAGTCCCGCGTTATGCTCACCACTTATTTATGCTTATGCTCAAATTCAGTGGTCACTTATACTTCATAAGGTTTGTATGGCCAGTGGCTTAGCTGGAAATTTTTTTCAGGGGGAGGGGGGGGGGGGGGTGGCGCACGCACTTGACCGGAAATGAAGAGGGGGAGACACAGGGGGGGATCACTGGGCAGGCCGCATACTAACACAGAAATTTCAGGTGGGCGTGGGAGGGCGCACGTGCTCAGTGGGCCACCGCTTTAGGGTCCCTCGATGCCACGCTTCTCCGTGGGAAGAAATTGCGCTGACATCGAGACACCCTAAACACCTGGCTATGCCCTACACCCAGTGTGCCACCCTCTGGCTACGCTGTGTATGGCACTCTCTCAGTGTGATGTGGTGACTGCACCAAATGTCTAGACCATGGTTCCGACGCTCTTACCTGTGGTGACGATAACTGCATGCTTGCGACTTGTTATAGTGTTTGCAGCGCTTGACAATTTCATCGTGTTCAATTCGTCTTTGTTTTCTTTAGTGGATAGTGCTTGGTACTTTGCGAGAGTCGGCGTTCAATAATAAAAGAAGAAACATTTAAAGAAAATTAGGAGAGTCGGGAAATTACGCAATGAAAATAAATTAATAGCTCGTGTTGCATAGTGGAAATGTTCGTAGTTCACATGCCAGCTGTGATTCAGCCTTCATAGTTTATCAAGTTAAGCGTCACTCAGGCACAAGGTTGAAACTGTCGACTCCCTGATAACAACCCCTGTCCCCGTCTTCCTCCACAACAACTGGATATTAATACGACTACATCACGGCGCGATGTAAGTATACACAATGGGACTGAATTGTTGTACTTAGACGGGCGCAATAAGCTTTGCAATTGTGCCTGCACTCGGTCCACCCAGACACTTGGAAATCGACAAATATGACGGAGATATCCAAAGACTAATTCCAAACCGAGAAAAATGCTCGTTAGATTTCGACGATTCACAAGCAACTGTCAATAAATGCGCGGATAACAGCCGGCGTGAGCAATGTCGCATGATGTCTTTGCAGTAACCACCGACTGTACTGAACCGCTATGGAACAGTATCCGTATAAAACAAGCACGACAAGGCCACACAAGCTGGAGCCGGCATTCAACATTTTCCGACTTTATTCCTCTATGTATACGGTGTGCTTTTGAATTACTGCAGTTCCAGAAGTCGACAGACCTCAGCGAGCCACGCCCGTGCTAAAGACGAGAGAGACGCAAGCTTGGGTGAGCCACTGTAGTTTCAGCGTAACCCTCGGAACAATGCGACAGTCTTAGTGTTTTTGTTTTCTTTTATCTCTTTCTTTCAATCCATTAATCCCTTCTCTCTGCGTGGAGAGGTAAAGGCAAGGGGAATAAAAGCAAGCCGGACGAATGTCTAGATGACCCCCCTGTCCTTCCTTTACTTTTCCCCCTCTCTCTCTATCTAAATTGGCTGTTTCACCTGATATAGTTGATTTGAAAGTACGCGGGATGGGAACGTAATATTATGCATTCCAGGAGATCGTAACAAGACGCAACGAGTAAACATATTTTTTATCGCTACGTAACACCGTGCAACAAGCTGAGTGCTCGAGCCAGCTGCAGTTCGCGGTGCACGGCTAGTAGACTAACGTCAAGTTTATGGTTTAGGGCTCATTGGCTATTTATTCCATTAAGCGTATTGCTTAGGGAGGACCGCCTAGCCTGCGGCAGGGTCTCGCGCGTGTTTTTGCGCCGTCTGGACTCGGCGCCATTTTAATTATCTCCGACGAAACATTTGGAGCTCGGATGAACGATGAGCGACAGCACCGGAAGCTCGCCTCGCGCAAAGCAATTCGTCGTATAGCAAAAATCAATAAACACAAGTAATGAAAACTGGCGGCCGTAAAAAAAAATGCAATAGACAGACACACCTGTACGCAAGACTCCACAACTGCTCCATTTCCCTCGCGGGTAGCCCCTATTACACGTTTACGCAGAGTAAATCGAATTTCCCACGGTACACAAACACGGAAGTTGAGCCTTCATGAATGTAAACTGTGCATTACATGAGACCGCGCTTCCGTGGGCTTTTCTCGCTGTTCTAAGAACGTTAGGAGAGTGGTTCGTTAGACTCGCATTGCGATCTGAAATTGACTGGGCACCCCCCCCCCCCCCCCTACGCGCTCTTAGTTACTCTCTCTTTTTCCCTTTACGGCGACAGCCTGTTTAGAGCTGGAATCTGTATTCGCGGTGCCTGTACGCCCTTCCCCTCTGTCGGCCCTTTCCGTTACGCCATCGTTGCGGTCGTCAGGCGATCCGTTCACCCTGAGATATAACCTTCACCTTACGGCAAAAAAAAAAAAAGAAACCTTTGCCCATTAATACCACTACACAGGTTTCGTATTCGTGCACTTGCGGTCTCCTTTTGATCTTTCACTCCCATTTCTCCAGTGCAGGGTCACCAACTGGGCTCACCCTGGTCAACCTCCTTTCATTTCCCTCATTACTTCTATCTATCTCCCTCTATAGCGCAGCTTTGGGGTTTTGTAATTGGTTCAGTGTTTTGTACGTCACGCAGACTCGGAGAGTGGCGGCGTGTGTGCACGTATTTCGGAGGCCACAGCAGGAGACACTGTAACGAACTTTAGGCGATGTAGTGCGCATCGCAGAGAAGACGTTGTTCCTGACAACGTGACGGATTCCGTTGTGATAGCGTGTACTGCTGTCACAGTTAATGAGTTAAGAGGCGGAGTAATTACTGAAGTCTGCATATTTTTCAAACCTCGTATAGGCTGGTCCATACCATTAGACATCTTATGTCTGAAAAAAAAAAAAACGCGCACCGACATGCGCGACCTCTAACTTCAAAGCAAGGCTTACTTGCAGACGTGACAAATATGTATCTGTATCTTTTTTCTATTTTCACCAATTCTAAAATGTGCCGCGCGAAGTCTCACGGCACTTCATCGTATTTCGCGGGCTTTTTTTCAGGCCAGGGAAAAAACATTTGCGTAGCACGTATTTTAGGGACAGAAATGTGGATCGGGCATTTTTCAGGATGGTGTCTCATTGACTTTTGTGCTCTGGATATAATATTCGAGCGGCTGATTAATTAATAAGAACTAATTACGTAATTGGGCGAAATACAGATAATATTGGGACTTGCTCCAAGCGACGGCAAACAACTTTACCTTGGTTTTGCCCAGCTTCGTGGCACTTGCATAATGTTTAACGTTTGGCAAAAGTTGCGTGAGACAGCCAGTATACATCTATTACAGCCTAGCATATTTCATATCTATACTTGATCTTATCTCTCTTCATAAAAACCTATGTCTTTATATTGTAGAATTACCTATGCTAGTAACCATTCCGGCTCTTACAATATATTCCCAGTTTTTGTTTTTCTTGCCCACCGATGCCCAAATGTATCTTGCTTATCTCGACTGCTGACCAATTAAGGCTTCCATCTACTTTGGATCCCAACGCTACTGGAGAATGGACGTTCCTATGCGGTTTTTGCCGGGTGAATATTTTGCCATTTCATTGCGATGTTCTGGGTCGTCTCCGTTATTTTTGCCGCAGCAAACACACGCCCCATCCTGCAAGAGAAGAGTAGTTGGCGCCACCTACAGACACGAACATTTCTCGAAGTACAGCTAATAAACAACAATTAAAGCTGTATTGGATCTGACAAACTAAACCTACTGGAATAGAGAAGAAAATAATAAAGAAAGAAAGATGAAATAGGTAGTCACACCTAAGCGCGAGCAATAAATAATAAAAGAACAGCAAAGGTGGTCAGATACCAGTGCTGGGCAGTTTCGAAGATACATGCATCTTAGATACCATCTCAGATACTCTTTGAGCATCTTCTATCTGCGTCGTGATACGTCTGGGAAGACGTGTATCAGTATCTGTATTTCTGATACATGAAAGAATGTATCGTATATCTTCAGATACAAGATACTGGCTATCGCAACATCACCTTGCGAAACTATAAACATTGGCTGAACTCCACTACTGAAGCTTATACTGCTGCCACTATGCCACCTGAATAAAGCTGAAGGCAGCGACGTTCTTTTATCTTTCCGCCAGAGCCCTCCAGCGAGGGCGGACGATCAGGTCTGCGCGTCCCTATTGGTGGAACAGAGTCATGTGGTGGTGCTCGCGCCGTCTCGACAAAATCAAGCGCGCGAACGTCTGCGCGCATGCGACCTTTTCTTCTCTAATTTTTTTTTGTTTTAGTTCCGTCGGTGCCATGACACTTGCCCGTAGCCACCGTACTGTGCTGCGTAGGCCAACGGGTGCGGTGTCTTTCGCGTAAATTCGGATGCCGCTATAGTTTCGTTATCGAAGTTTCTTTGAAGAATGCAAGAATGAGGTTGCCTTGCGTCTAGTGGCTTTCACAAATCAGCGGTTTGAAGGATGTCGTGGATGTAAGCTTGGCTGTTGTGAACCTTTGCTCTCTCTCTCTCTCTCTCTCTCTCTCTCTCTCTCTCTCTATTGTGAACCAAAGCGTGGATGGCGCGGCTTCCCGGAGACTTGCGCATAAGGCGTCTATCTTGTGTGCGCGATTGTTGCTCGCAAGCACCAGAAGCCATTTTTTTTAACTACCTTACATACAATGTTTTTGGGCTGCACAAGTTTTCTAGTTGAAGAAAAATCGTAAAAGGATTGCCCGTTAATGAATATGCCGCTAACGAACATTTTGCGCCAGCAGATAAGTAGGATGCGAAAGGTCATTGCAGTTTTATGTGCTCTCTGCATAGACGACGCGTCACAAAAAAAAAATGGCGCTACCAGAGTTGCTGCTGTACACCTGTCCGGTGATCTAGTATTGAGTAAACGGGAATATACCTTTACAGAAAAACTAAATCTCCCCTGCGGTATTTGTGCCATCGTGCAGAGGCTTCTCACTGACATACTTATAATTAGATGGCGACCCGCTATCTGGTCTGCAAGCAGAGCAGCGACTCCCATCAATTACAAAAGCGACGAGCGAAAACCGCTGACGGCGCGGCGTATAAAGAGCTTTCATGTTAAGCAGTTAAAGCAACCCCAATAAATTGTTTTGGAATGAAAATATTATACTTTGAGCAAGAAAGACAAAAACATTTGCGATATTAACACATTTCATTCAAATGAAACAAGGTGGTCGGAGTTAAAAAATTTCCAACCAAATATTTGGTTGGAGATGTTGCTGCTACATTATATACATCTATAACAAGAAATTTGCGAGTGTATATCGAAGTATTTTATTATACAAATGGAAAGTATCGTATCGGATACAGTAATTGTGGTACTAGTTTGTATCTGTATCTCAACTACTTGTTTCCCGAGCATCTAGTATTGTGTCACGATACAATTGCAAAGTACCTTTGCCCAGCCCTGTCAGTCTGCATGCACTGTCATGCACTCACACTGTCAGGCCTTTGAAGTTATGTCACGCACAACTGCAACAAAAAAAAAAAAAACTTGCACTGCACACAACGACCTCCTGGCAATGTCTGGAGAAGTCCAAGTTTCAAGAATATCTTCCGCATAGGCTTTCTTCGTATATATTTGAGTAGTGCGCTACTAAACTTCAGGTGGGAGCCAACGCTCAATATGCGCTGGGTTCGCATTTATTCTTTCCGCGCTGGTAAGCTAGCAGTGCCAACCATCCCGAACGAACACCTTATAACGAGCGCCGACATCTACACATCTGTGAAATGCTTCTAAGCGGTGCGCTGCGATGCAAAGGATGCAATTTTTTGTTGAGTATTTCCCCTAGCTTTGAGAGACGATACTTGCGGGCGTCTGCAGCAGGCGTATATAGGTGACGTGAAGGTCACACAGCATTCGTCACTGTCCCTTGAACCCCGCCGCTGCTTTAGTGTTATGTACTCTCGTATAGGGCTCTTTGGCACTGCGCCGAAGCGTACGTTCTATAGGCAGAAGTGTATGGACGTCTGTGCATGCACATAACGTTGTGCACCCCATGGCATGCGTGCG
The DNA here is from genome assembly GCF_023375885.2 of Dermacentor andersoni. Taxonomy (NCBI): domain Eukaryota; kingdom Metazoa; phylum Arthropoda; class Arachnida; order Ixodida; family Ixodidae; genus Dermacentor; species Dermacentor andersoni. Next base: position 57,152,366 of record NC_092817.1, on the reverse strand, counting down.
CACGGCACGAGCCGTTAAACAGTAAGGTAAAGCCGGCTTGCAAGGTGCCAGAAGTGCTCCCGACGAGCCGCCTCATCCGCACGCGTTGTCGCGACGTTAAGCCTTTATTTTGTCGACGTCATCCGCGACAATACGTGCACGGCCAGAGTTTCGTATACGGCGTCGTCCGGCTAATGAGAAGAGAAGGAGGAGGGGTGTCTCGCTAGCTGCGGGCGGATATATAGCCTCACAAAAGCTGCCGGCAATCGCTCCACCCGAGCGCCACCTGCAAAGTGCGGCAAATCTGCACCGACGCTCGCCAGAGCACAGAGATGGAAGAGTAACAGGGCATCACCGTGGCCAAGCACCCTGGATTCGCCCCACGACAGCGTCATTTCCAAAGTTGGCTCGCGTGCGCTCACCTATATACACTGCCTTGGGAGGTAGATTTCAGGCTCTACATGGCAAAAGAAAGCAATAAAAGAGATCGAGTTTTGTAACAAGACGTATCGACGGTAGAAGGAAAACTCAATGACGTCTTTAACGATACCAATAACGGTGTTCGCTCTTCTACTCGTTTGCTTTAATCCCGCGGGCCACGTCGTCGACTCCTTTTTTGAGTATGGTTGTTCACGGACGCTATATATATAACGCACTGCCTTGCGAAAATTCATCTTTCTCATTGCGTTCGAAATATATATATATATATATATATACATACATAGCGCCCGCGCGCGTGAGCCGCCACGGGGCCAAAGAAATAAAAGAGAAAAACAGAGAAAGAAAGAAAAAAAAAACATCTCGTACACGTCTTTATCGGTGGCACTAAAATGAGGCTGCTCTTATCTTTCCATCCTCGGGTCGCGTTAAGCCTGTAAGCGGGCGGTATCGGCGACAGACGGGCGTATGCGTATATATACGTCCGCGGGAATGATTAAAAGCGGTCGTCTTGCATACGCGCCGACTTGCGCAATCGGACGACAGCGGTCTTAATGAAGGCGCGCTTGAAGGCTTCGCGCGCCGAGTGGCGCAGACGCAATAATTGCCAGATGCTATCAAGTGCGCGCGCGGGACATCATCGCTCAAGAACGGCGGCCACGGCGGCGGCGGTGGCCAAAGGTGCGGTAATGGTCACCCCCCCTCCCCCACGGCCGCGCACGTGCGGTCAACGCCAGGGGACGAAGGAATCTGTTGCGGGAGCGCGCTGTGAGCCACCGTGGAGGGTGGTGGTACGCGTGGCTGCTGTGTTGCGGGGCAGCGCGTGTATTCCGGCCTGTTATACAGCCCCCCTACTACCCCCCCCCCCATCATCCCCCCCTCCCACCTCTGAGCGAAGTGACCCATTTGTAAAGAAACTTGCTGGGCGGCGAAGTCGCGGCACGCGATCGTGCACGCGCTCGGTGAGTTGTATATGCGACGTAAGGTACGGTAAACTGTACGACTGGATTTCCACTCAGCTTTTGTTTCGCCAACTCGTGCGGGGGGTTCTTATTTGTTGTTATTATAATTATTATTATTATTTTGCATATTGTGGTATAAGTGGCGCGCACGCGATCTGTGCCGTGCCGTGACGCTGTGGGATGCAGGAAATGCGGCGGTACACACCGTTGTGCCGTAAATCTCTCTTACTACAAGTGCGAGCATCCGTTTCTTTTTTCTTTCTATCCCTACATATTTTATGTGGCAAGACCTATACAGCCACTTCACAGAGAAAGAGAAGTAGGAGCGAAACACCAATAAGGTACATTATTATTAACCCCCTGCGCCTGCTCGAAGAAAAGGAAACAAAGAAAGGTTGAAAAAAAAGGACAAGGCACAGCAAAACACGCTACTAGCATCGCACACATACACTGTGCGAGCATCGCATAGGGGAGTGGAGTGTATTATACGTGTCTGTTATGCACCGTGCGCCTCAGTTCATTTATCATCGCATTGACCAGAAGTATAGCAAGCTGTACAGGCGTGCTGCCGAAGCAAACCTATATTTCCCCTCTCTCCTTCTCCCTAATTGAAAAGAATTCGGGAACGACACTGGGGGTCTCGTATCCATTGGAAGCTGAAGCGTTTGGGAACGAGAATTCGGTGAGCGAAGATCACGTAAGACTAAGAACGCGGAACTTGCTTAGCAAAACAAAGAGAGCATTGTTGAAACGTGATTGTTGTGTAAGCAAGTGACCGAGAGTTTCACTGAAGCATCCACAAGCCCGGTACGAAGGACTGGGTGTGTGACACCACTGGAAATTCGACTAATGAATCTGCCACGTTAGGCATCCGATGCTTAACACCTGCTGTGGGCTTGCCCAGAGACGCGACGTATCCAGGAACTCTTGTTCAGGTGGTCTGACCTTTACGGTGACTGACATGGTGACCCCAACCTAACCTAACATAACCTACACCGAGAAAAGGAATCGGGACCGGAAGCGCTCTTGCGCAGAACAATAAAGTACGTCCAGTGATTCACGTAGTTCGTGGTCTCTTGGCGACACCTTCATGTGTGAGCGTCGCAGGTCACCCAGAGTATACTGAACCGAGAAAGTCAACAAGCACGACACTAAATTAAAAAAAAAGAAAGAGATAGATAGATAGCAACACCATTATCAGACGCCAGAGGCACTCCTTCAAGCCATCGCCGTGATGATGCGGAACCTCTTCGCCATGTGTACACACACGTGCCACGTCGCATGACCGTGTTTCCCTGGTATGTCAAATGAGATATTTTTGGCCTACCCGCCCAGGTTTGTCGTGGCTGCTGTTGCTGTCCGGTCGGCCGGTATCTCCGCGGATGTGTTTGTGGATATATTGCATGCGAATGTTATATATGTGGGCCTACTGCAAATGTCAGAAAATTGGCTTACAAGCCCTTGTTTGCTGTCCGTCAAAGCATTGCCCGTAAGCAAAGCTCCGTTCTGAGAAATAAAAGAAATTAATTCCTACATAAAACCTGCACATATAATGTCGTCTCATAGCACACCGACCTCTTATAATGAATAGCGCACTGAAAGTATTGAACGAATTATTTCCTTTATACAATTTTCTTTTATTTAGCCATCCGACAATGTGTATTCGCGCGTCCTTGGTCAATCCCAGTTGCAGAATGGGTATGTGGCACTGTGACCCACAAGAGATAGAGAATCCGCAAGTTAGCGTAGTCAGATATGTGTCGTACTTGTCTGTGCTTGCACCCGTCATCGTCTTCGCCCCCGTGACATCGCTGCGCCAACTTGCATCCGCCTGATTTAAAGTTTGCATTCCGGCATAGCTCGTGAGCGCAGCGTGGTGCTTAAACATTAAATCGCATGCATATTAAAGTTTTAAGCTTTGTGTTGGATAAACACAAACATTGCCTGAGTTTGCACGCTGGGGATAAAACCAAACGTAATTGTACGCGTGGCCGTTAGTTGGATACAGGATTTAATACGCATCGCTTGACTAAAGATTCCTCTCGCATAGATTCCAATTTGTGCGCCGGCTATCTATGGGCTTCGCTCCGTCTTCTTATTTGAAAATGTTCAGTTTAATTCTTTCATTAAGAATGAGATTTCCATGTTGGCTCGTTTTTTTTAGCCCCTGAATGCCGAATCAAAGTGAACCAAGTCACTGTGCACCTATTGATCTTTCAGAGTTTCTGTGGTCTCACCAATGTTCGACCTATTAAATGAAATTTTCTTTCGGGGTCGAGGTCATTCTGTTTGCTTGAAGAAATGTTTTAGACTGACTGGCGCTCGTAATAAATATATCGATGTAGAAACCATTTAGGATATTGGTTTATTTTGTCGGCGACCTGCCGCAAGTGACAACAATAACGAGGACACGTCGGAACAATACGGAAAAAACGGCCGGTGGAATGTGACACAAATTCGGTCCGTCGCCAGAACGACCGAGGGTATGGCGCTGCCAGTTTAGCATTTCGAATTAGTACCGCGCATTTCATTCTGTGGGTCCGACCTGAATTCCGTGGCACTTGGCTCTCTGCCACCTCGTCGAAGGAGCCGTAGATGTGGGATTCCAACGAGAAAACCGATTTGCGACGTATGCGAACTCGTTAAAGAAATACAGCTATAGAGAGGCGCCTCGGGGTACCCGCGAAGCGAAATACTTATCGCAGAGACGTGGCTGATGTCACCAAAGGTGCATCTTTGATTTCGTCACCGCAAACACAGTCGTAATCATAGCGCTCTAATCTTCACTACGGGCGCCTGGCTTCAAAGTTGAGACGCAGCATGTAGGATGTCAGAGAGCATTTACCTGCCGCTCTTCTCGAGGTCCATCAGTTTATATGTCTGTGACTGCCAGCCTGCCTGTCTGTATGTCTGTCTGTCTGTGAATGTGTATGGCAGATTGAATCAACGATGGACGCTTTTGCATGTGTGTGCGCGCACAATTTGAACTTTTTTTATATCTTTCTTCTTATCTTTCGCTACCTTTTCCCACTTCTTCAGTGCAGGGCAGCCAATGGGGTTAAATCAGCTGAAAGGCCCCTGCTATTTCCTTATCATCTCTCTCTTGTTGTCTACAGCTTAACCCTGAAGGTGCAGGGAGCTCCTCATCGCCTACGTAGCTCATATCATCTTGGTCGTGAGATTTGCATCTCCACGAGAATATAATCCCGTACCAAGTGCTCACGCTCGGGGGTCGTCGCTGAAGTTTTTACTCCCCCCTAAAGTATTCAGACACAAAACACTTCAAAAGCAATGTGTCACCTAAGCCGCTGCCTTGTTCGAAATCCCCTCTGCCCTTAACGTAATCTCCGAATAAACCTGAAGTGTCGCCTTCAAAGGGGAACGCTTCGGCTGTCTCATAAAAAAAGGAAAACTACAAAATGGAGAAAGCAAAACGCCTTTTATTTGAAATGTTAATATGCAATGGCCCCAAACACAAGCAACTGATGTCCAAAGTAAACTTCTTTTTTACTCTTTTTTTAATAGCACATGTTTTTGGTGGGCGCTAGGTACCCCTAGGCAGAAGATGCACCTAGACATATTTGTAGAATGGCATGAATATACCTACGCAAGCATACAGGAACCTTTTCCGATCTTGTTGGGAGGAATGAAAATCCAACTGTCGTTTCGTGGCGTCAGTTAACAGTCACAGTGCGATCAGAATCAACATTGATCACTCGCGAAATACTCAGGCAGACTGAGCAACCCTAAACCATTATTTAACAAAACTAGGCGATGTGGAGAGGACTATTCATCACCGGCTTACAGGGAGCTTGAGGACACCTGAGCCGCTTTTGTATTACCTAATAAAACAGGTGCACTGTTTAGTACGCTTACCATACGTTTAGTAGACTGGCATCGATATTGACCTTAGGTAAGTTGCGATGTATAAATCAGTTGTGTTGCAGGGTAAGGAAGCATCTTTGGGCTTCAGTCTGGTAAATTCCTTTCTTGTCAATCTGAACATATATATATATATATATATATATATATATATATATATATATATATATATATATATATATATATATATATATATATATATATATATATATATATATATATATATATATATATATATATATATATATATATCAGTCTGGCGATGCAAAGATTTAAAAATGGTATCAGAATAATCCGCAACATTCACTGTTACCGCTCATCAATTTAGGCTGTGATAAGGTGTTCCCGGAAATAATCGCTTTAGTTATTGCACATAAACTGAAGCGTATCAAGCGGAAACATAATACCCATGTGTTTTCGTAAGATTCATCACTACTGGATGAAAAAAAAAAAAGAACAATGCCTTACAAGTGTAGAAACTAACTTCGTTTTGTCTGCGTCGATTGCACCAGAAGTTCGGCGGTTTTTCGGAAGCTTTTCATCTGTGGTCTAACTACAACGCGTTAGGATTAGCTGAGGTGATGGCCAGAGGAGTGACATTTCTACCTGCTGCTTCAAGGACAGCATGTGCAGTTTAATTACTGTCCATCAGTTACGCGCGACTGGCTTTCGTCGTGTATGCGCCAACTGTCGCCACAATATTCTATTTCTTCTCATTAGCAGCATTTTTCTTTTATGCAAATCCTCTTTAATTTAATAATGTTGAGCGCTCGAACTGGTAGGCGTATTAATCGCTAACAGCCGCTGGAGAAACTAGAGAAAGAACGAATAGAACGCTGACAGTTGTCTAACAGTATCTCGCGTAACTTTCACCCTAAATTGGTTCCGCAGGTGAGGGTTACTCTCGGAAAAGTAAGCCTCCCGCAACCGAGTACTCAAGAATATAAAGGAACAAAAAAGCACGAAAGAAAGGTATTTCCATTCTTAAAGAGATCTAGTTACTAACACAATCCGCACCTGTGCGGTAACTTCAAGAACTTCTCACTCGCCTCGCGGTAACAATGACAGAGGGCACTGTTCGAGTCGCGAACGTCAAGAACGTGGCCCCACTCACCCCTTTCGGCGTTGCCCATGACCTCGGCCTTCTCGACCGCATCGCACTCGCTGCTCTGTTTGGTGCCCGTGCAGCCCATTTCTCCTCCGGCCTGGAAAGCTGTCTTCACCTTGGGGACGAAGATCTCGCTTATCGCGCGCCGACAGCGAATGTGATAAGACGCCGCTCGCCCGCCTCTCACACAGTGATGCGAGGGCGCATTCCACACAAACAGCACGCGGGGCCAGGGACCCCCCCTCTCCTTTCCGATGCACCACCAGACACTCCCTCCCCCCGAGGAGAAACAACAAAGCACGCCTCGAATTCACGAGCGACGTTGGCCGGGCCTCTCACACGTGCCGGCGGTGGCGGACGCTCGAGGCACGCTCGGTGGTTTCGCGGCGATTCGGAGTTTGTCGCTGGAGGCGGCGACGTCGTATCAACGCTTCCAAGCGTCGTTGCCGTCGCCGACTACGAAGAGCATAACGAGTGCGTCCGTGCGTTGTCAGCGCCGAGCGGGCGCGAAGTGAAGGAGCGCCGCGTGGAGTGACGACATTCCCGGCACGGGAAGCGTCGCGCGGGAAAGCGTGACGCTTGGATGAACACTCGCGCGGTGGAGAAGCGAAGCGGCGAAGACGACACACGGCGCGTCGCAAGCCCCGTCACTCAAGAGATGCGGCGGCTTGTCCACTGGGGATGGGGATCCCGAAACCTTCTGACGAGATTGCGAGTGGTGGTCTTCGGCGACGCTGGGTGTCCCGCGCTGTAAGCAGACTTTCTTGGCTCGTTCTTGTCTCGACACGATGAGAGTGCGAGCAACTCGCAACAAGAAATCGCGTGGGAAGCGGGTAATAAATAACGGTGTTCTCACGGTGTTTGGGAGAACCGAACGCAAGCGAGGAACTGCTGGAGAAGAGATTGGATTTGGAGCAGTTCGCGCACAGAATGCCGGAAGGGAAGAAAAAAAAGATATATATCTCTCTCACCAAAAACGTGGGACCTAAAGAAAAGAACCAAACTCAAAAAAGTCCGCGCAGAAGGACGGTGCCGCCGCTCACTACATGCTTGAGGAGAGAGAAGCGGCGATCGACGTGTTCGGTGAAGCACCGCTCGCAGGCGGTTTGAGATGCCACTTGCTCGGCCGCTCCGAAAAACGGCGCGAGGCCGGACGGGCTCGAAACGCGCATGCGCATAGCGCCTCCGCGCGGCGCGTTTTCGCGCTAAGCAGACGACGCTCGGAACGCGCGCGCCGCTTGCCGCCGCCGCTGCTGCTGCTGGGGCCGGACCGAAGATTGTTGTTTCGTCTTCGTGGAAAAGTGGGCGCCCTTGGAGAGAAAAATGTCTGTGCGGGTGCGCGCACGCTCGCATCTTTCGCTCATCCGCTTGCGCTCTCGCGCCCGTTCTGAGATCGCAACGCTTTTCGTGTGTTTTCGTCGGGGCCTTTTGTTAGCGCTGAAATCGAGCGCTAAATGAGACTAGAAATCGCGGACAATTTCATAGTGCACCGCATTGGAAGTGGCGCTTTCCTCCAAGTTCTCGTTCAAACTTTTTTTTTTCTGGGTGATAAACGGCGCCGTGGCGAAGTGTTTCTTTCGATTCCTTTCATTGTTATTGTTATTCTCTTTTTTTGCTAACTGAAGCAGTACCGCTTGCAATGCGTCTACGTGTTTCTTTCTTTCATTTCGGATAGCCTGTTCACTGTTCCATGGTTCGCTAATTACGTTGTTCATTTCCAGTTCTAGTGAGAGCTGTGCCATTCTTGTTTTCACTTGGAACTGTGTCCGCACGAGCGAAATGTAATTTCACACTCAATGTGCCCAACCAAACAACGTTTCATTTGTGCGTGGTTGATGTCGGTGTGCGCTGGATTCGTTTCTTTGTCTGTTTGTTTGATTAAATGCCTTACGATTTCGTAATCACTTATCGATGTGCAATGTGGTCACAGTGGAGCCAATTTGTTTAACGCCCCCGCTTATAGGGAGCTTGCACTTAGTCCGAACAGTTTTTCATCGTCCAATAATAATTGCGCGAAGCTTAGGGCGCCTGCCATTTAAAACGGTCTCGCGACAGGCCGGTGCACTTAAAGCGAACAGAATGAACTGCACTGCTTCGACATAATGCTTACTGAGTCGTGCAGAGGACGTCCTGTTACCTTGCACGCCCGAAAGTTAGCTTAGCTGTGGAGCGTGTCCAATGCAGACGAGGAGTGAGTGAGTTAGAACTTTATTTAGGTCCTGAGGAGAAATCAATCTGGCGGCTCCACCCAAGTCGGGGCTGGTAAACAGAGTCCTTCAGCGACGGCCCGGGCCCTCTGGACAGCCTTGAGCTGAACGATGAGCTCTGTGCTTCTGAGCGTTGAGTCCCAGGAAGACTGGTCGGGGAAGTCCGTGCTCGCCTTGGCAGGGCACAGCCAGAGCATGTGTTCGAAGTTGTTGTATTCGTGGCCGCAGTGTGGACACTCAGTAGGACGGTCACGATTGATCCTGCTTAGTGTTGTTGGTGGGATGTATGTCCTAGTCTGCAACTGTCTGTAAGTGACGGCCTGTGCTTTTTTGAGCTTTGGGTGAGGAGGAGGAAAAATTCTTCGTGATAACCTATGATTTGAAGTGATTTCGTGGTATGATACGAGCGGGTCTTTGTTGTCTAGGTCCCTCCAGGCTGGAGACGAGGAATTATCATCGATCATTAAATCATCAACGTTGGGCGTTACTTAGCGTACGCGCCGAACATTCTGGCGTTGAAGGCACACTGGAGAGAAACACTACAATAACTTATGCCGATAAGCTGTATTTTCAAAACATTAATTTCGTTAATTTCGCGATAACAGGCTGGAATATTAGAACAGACAACGAAGGTAAAAGTTCTACTTCTTTAATTTTGTGCCCATACTTCAGCGCCAGTACGGCAGTGTGACGGCACGAATTTCATTGCATATTTTCTTTTTGGGACGTCGTGGGCTTTGTAAAATTTTTGAAACTAGCTAACTTCACTGTTTGGCTCTTCGAGAATACAATATTACAATACAATATTTTTGAAACTAGCTAATTTCACTGTTTGGCTCTTCGAGAATAGAATACAAATTATACAATATAGTCTATCTTTATCGATAAAAACTAGGCCCGCGCAGACGCCATCGAAGTTCGTGACGTCACTGCGAACTGGTGCGGATATTTCCAGACAACGTAGCCACCGGTATATTGCTTTTTGCGTCTTTGCTGGCTTAAAAAAAAGTTAAATTATGGGGTTTTGCTTGCCAAAATCACGATCCGATAATGAGGCAGGCCGTAGTGGAGGACTCCGGAAATTTGGACCACCTGGGGTCCTTTAGTTTGTTTGTTTGTTAGTTTGTTAGTGTATTGGTTTGTTAGTTTGTTTGTTAGTTAGTTTGGTGTTTGTTAGCTTGTTTAGTTTGCTATAACGGGGCTAGACTGTATAACACAATTTTTATTTACTTGCCTTACATTACAGTAACTTGCAATCGCTCGTCAAGAACGGAGGATAAGGGTTCGGATCCTTGGTGTTATAACTGCGTTTTTTTTTCTTTTATTTAATACAACTACAGAGTAACACATAAGCTTTCACTTGTTGTATAACACTAGATTCTACCCGCTGTAATAGGCAGATTTTCGGCATGCTGCATTACCTTTCCTGATATGCCAAAACAATTTGTACAGCGTGTTTAAAAGTTCGCATTTACAACACTTCGCGTTGACAACACTTCGACAGTTTGGTTGCGATGGGCGGAATGTGATCGTACTGAAATAGTACAAGCTATACAGCTTAGAATGCCTATCTTCGTAGTCTCAATTTCTGAACCATTTCTTTCTTCATGCGCTTCATCCTGTCGCTGTATAAAGCATAAAGAAATAAAGAGAAAAAAGAGCACATATGAAACCGGCGTTTGTTTAGCGATAAAACCTTCTTCCTCTAATTTTTCTCCCGGGTACATAAATGGCAAATGTAGTCGACAATCGATTTGTAATTTACTCTTTATTGCTGTTTCATGACTTTTTTTTTTTTGCTTTCTCAAAGTCCCTTCGTCGTGTTCGCCATTAAAAGCGGGAGCCGGATACTAACTGTCCGATTCTCCCTTTCGCGCTGATTTATTCAATATGTGAGTGTATGGCAATGACGACGTACCACACATTTAACACGAACAATCCTCTATGCACTTCGGAAATTTTTCACTTCCTTTTCTTTTTCTTTTTTCTTCTTGCGGCCATAGGGCGTGCAGATGCTACCGCTTGGAAACACGTGTTCCGCGACTCGCCGAAGGGTTCGTTTGTTTAAACTAAGCGCCGCCAGTTCCGTTTTGCGGGAAGCCCGCGGCCCACGAAATGGGAACTGACAGCAACCACTTGACTCGCTAACCCAGCTATGCCAGCGTCGCCTCCACTACGCGGTAATCCTTCTTCATTTCAATCTGTGCACACAAAAAGTCGGGAATCGTGTCCTTCCTCCGCGCTGCCTCGCTGCACAAGAGTTTTCTTTGGCAAGCAACGATCGAGCCTCCCCGTACGACGCATGTTTATTCTTATGACAGCCGTATTGAGTAGGAAGCGTTCTCTTCTATGCGCTAGACGGAGCAGCAACTACGCCGGTGTGAAGAATCTCTGCTTCGCCGTGCGTGGCCTAGTGTGTCACACTTACTGCATAGGCATTGTTCCTTTAACGAGATCATCGACCGCTCCACCTGCGGCAGCTTTAGCTGCCGCGAGCCAATCGCGCAGATGCTTTGTACCTGCCCCAGTTACAGTGCGTTACAGCGCGTGACAGTGCGAGTACTATGCACTGCGCATGACGGACGCAACAGTCGCCCACTATAGGAACAATATTATGTCAGGAAAGTGTTCGCTCTGGACGCGTGCTCTGAAGGCCGCTGGCTAAATAATTCGCTTGCCTGCCTGCCGGCAGGCCAGCAGTTCTTCGTGCTTCTGTGTTCTCTTTTTTTCATTTTTGTCTTTCTATCCTCGTTTTCCCGTGCAGGATAACAAACAGGTCTAGCCGAGGAGATAGCGTTGGCCTTGCTCGTTGGACATCGCTGTTCTAAAAGCTGCGCACTTGTGCGCACCAGAACGAACACAAAAGCAGACAATGTTTGTCTGCTTTTGTGTTCGTCCATGTGTCCACAAGTGCTACTGCTTTTAGAACAGAAACAGGACTCATTTCTGATTAAGCTGATCACTTTTCTTTTCTGATTCTATCGTTTTTCTGTCACTCTTTTCTGCGCGCAAAGAAAGGTCAACAACACGAGAAACTGTTTTACATTAAAAAAAAAATGTTGAAAGCGGTGTAGGAGCGCCAGTTGTCAGAAGCTTTGCGGTACTGTTGAGCGTCGTGACCACGTCTGCGGACACCAGCGTCCTCCCGCTGCAACTTCCGCTGCATCAGCTGAAAGCTTAAAGCTTTGTTGGGAGCACTCACTATAACATCACTGTAACGTGTGTCATAGCTAACGTTAGCCAAGCTGTTGAAATAAAAATAAGATAAATGAAAAACGCAGTGCAAGGTACGATATTTAAACCTATGGTGTTCGGTCGTCAGGCCTCTGACGACCGAAGATCACAGGTTTTTAAGTCCTGTCATGCACTCTGTTTTTCAGTCAAGCTCGGCTAACGTTACGTGGGACACTTTACATACCATCGTTACTATATGTTCTTGTGACCAGCCCATCAGCAGAAATTAATGATTCCACATTAAGTAATCTAAGCGTACAAGTTCACGAGGTCACAAATGCGCAACAGAAGCCCTATTTGTGATTGTACAAAAGAAGCCTCGTTGAGTGGGCACTACTAAGCATAAAAAGAAGCAAGTTGGCGTTGTAGCACACAACTGGGCGGAGTATTGAGCAGAACTCAGTCCGCGACATCCCGCATCCCGTGACAAAATGTGACATGCCACAAAGCTCGAGAGGAGAGAGAGAGAGAGAGAGAGAAAGGAAGGCTCACAACACCCGATCCCGAGAAGTGTGTACTATATTGTCCGGTGCTCCGAAAGTCAGCCAAGAACCGCGTGCCTGTAGTGGTGGAACGGCACATTTGTCGATATGAGCACCGATGACGGATGATCCGCTATGGTCGATTGCTTATCGTTCTGCCTGCTAAGCTGTCGTCTGTATCTAATGAAGCCAAGGCAGGGACACAAACAATGACCGATCGTCTGCTCGCATCCGTGTAGAGATCGCGGCCAGTGGTTTCTGCAGCTTCGTGTTTCAGTCAAAGGAGCTTTCGTAAATGTCAAAGCAAAAAAGAATGCTTCGCTTCAGCGAATGCGGGGGCATGTTGTTGGAGGTAGCGTGAGAGCGTGAGATAGCCCAAGTTAGCGCGAGAGTGGCCCTGAAATCTGGCTTCACAAGATCTAGTCGAGCATAACCTGTGCCTCCCCGAAGTCCCGCCAGGAGGTTTTCTGAACATGGTTAGATGCGCTGGTGATATATATATATATATATATATATACACACATACACGGTGGTTTCTTGCATACGCTTTCACATAGATTGAAAGTGTGGGGTGTGTGCAAACACCACGACGGCGTGCCCATATCAGGATAAGAGAGTTCTCAATTACATTCATTTCGCTATTCACAATTGATGGATTCCAATGGATCATGGATTCACCATAAGGATTCCCTTCGAAACGGGACGTGGCATATTGCACCACGCTCGTTCTTTAAAGCTCCCTGATATCGCACGGCTCCGCGCCACCAGTACTGGCTACTCGACTCGACAAATATAACAACGCAATACAATGGACAGAAGGGAGTCCTTGCGTTATCCATCCATGTGTTTGTGCAGAGGCGATACGTTCCTCCCAGTTCAACTTGAGCAAGAGGAAACCGTGCGGACAGCGTCCGCGACTGCTTGAGCAACGAAGAAACATATTTTCTCGTTAACAGATAATACGCGCGTATTGTTCCTAGAAGAGCCTGCAAGTTGCACTGCTCCGAGTATAGGATCAGTAGTCGTGCTGAAGACGGGCCGGCCGCTATTCAACTCCTTCCCATGGCTTCTCTGGTACTCATGTGCTTTGCAAGACGTGCAAGAGTTTCAAATTTGCAAGAGTTGACACGTTAGAAGTCTTTGCGACTAGGTTACTCCCAGCAGCGACGCAGGTTACTAAACGAGACGGTCCTCTCCTTGCATCAACTCGCGCGGTCAGCGTCCAGAGCGTACGTTTTTGTGCACAATTCTTTAGAGCGATTGCGGTAAATTCGTGAATATGTCGTGGCGGGAGTGTCATCATCACGTTTTACTGGCAGAACAAGCCACCAGAAAGCGCCATTTACCCACAGATAGTGTTTGATTGGGGGTCTTCGAATTGTCAGCAGTCGTACAGACGTCGGCGCTGCCATCGCCATTGTTGCCTTCCTCGCAGTCGCTCTTGTCACCGTCATCATAGCGCCGTCATCACTATTGTGCTATTTACGTCGTAGTTGGGCCAGATGCCCGTGTTGTGGGTAAACCTTGAGGCTTTCTTTGCGTAAAAAAGACTTGGAAATGTGAGCGTCGTCGTCATCTTTGTTGTTGTTGTTGTTGTTGTTGTTGTTGTTGTTGTTGTTGTTGTTGTTGTTGTTGTTGTTGTTGTTGTTGTTGTTGTTGTTGTTGTTGTTGTTGTTGTTGTTGTTGTTGTTGTTGTTGTTGTTGTTGTTGTTGTTGTTGTTGTTGTTGTTGTTGTTGTTGTTGTTGTTGTTGTTGTTGTTGTTGTTGTTGTTGTTGTTGTTGTTGTATTAACTGTATACGTGAATGCGAAGGTAGGCTACTATAGAGCCAACCATCCCAAGACATTAAGAAATTGAGGTTGCTCGTTCCTCTAATAACACGCGCGCACATACCACAAACATTTTAATTCTGCAATAATCAAAAGTGTATAAAAGTTAAAAAATACCATTAAAAAAGCTAACCAGGGGAAGCCATCCGTATGCACGCGCGTTATGTAACGGAAATTCACGTCCACTGTTCGAATAAAACACCATCGAATAAAAACACCTATTATACGAGCACACACGAATGTCGTTGTTCAAGTAGAGCTAAAGAGCAAGTGTTCAATATAAGTAGAGTTCACAATAATCTTGTATTCGGGGGAATACTGGTAGCTCTTGCTTTTGTCTGAGCCTTGATTTCGAGCGAAACACTTTTGAATGCCGACCTCACCAGCCGTTGTAGCAGAGGGCGACGAAGGCGTGATTCTTAAGTGTAACTTACAAATGGCTTTAGCACTGACCGGTACGAACTGTGATCGTGACCGGCTGTAATTGCGCTACTGTACTCTGTGCCCCTCTATTCGCTTCTTGTCTTTTTACCTCCCCTTCCTCCGTGCCGCAGTGCCGGTTAGCAAACCGGATTTTCTATTCCTGATTGACCTCCCTGCCCTTTCTCCTGTCTTTCTCCTCTCTTATCAGCCTTGATTTAACTATCGTTCCCAAGACTTTTATCACCACGTGTTCATTACGCTAAACTTCTGGATTATAATCACTATTTTCTTTGGTTCGGCCTTTCACTGCTCAGGAAAGTGGAAGGTTTAATTTTTGGGAGGCAGATTACAGCAGAGGCTCCTTGACCAAGGACACTTTCTTTTTATTGATAGACAGTGTTTCAGCGTTTTGTACTATAGTCAGACATTTCTCCGCCGATTCAACGAAGCTGTGCCATCACATTCACTTTTATGTTCTTTAAAAGTTCACTCAATGTTGTTCAGCTGCAATGTCCGGGCATCGCTTTAAATATACCAGATTACCCACGGCTCGCCCAAAAGCGGCTGTAAACATAGAAAGCGGCAACTTAAGCGGATAAGCACGGGCTGATATTGCTGTATTTTTCTCTAACGAGGGAACCAATTACAATTAATGAGGGATCTGGTTTTTCTCGTTAGCGCAGCGGAGACAATCTTTCGTGAATGCTTGTATTTACATAAATTCCCTTCAATTTTCGAGACGCCTCTCGAGCTTTGTGTTTTTTTTTTGCTCATTTCGGCCTTACAGCTATACCCAGAAGATTACCCTCTGGTTTCTTGCTTTAGTTAGTATGAGTGGTCTTCTAAACACGTCAGTGAACGACAGCAAACAAAATCATCTATCTAATCTACAAAGAAACTTTACACGACACGTGTATAAGCAGCACGTAACCTCGCAAAGAAAACAAAAAATAAAAAGAAGGAGAATGGATGCGTGATTGTTTAATATGCCCTCAGTTATCACAGATTCGCGCCTGCAAAGTACATGTCTGCAGAAGCAGGCGTCCGTACTTAAAGAAGGTAATGACTGTATATTGTGCGCACATTTAAAGTACAACACTGGTGAGGGATGAGTCATGGGTCGCACGTTTTGAAGCCCAAATGAGAAAGTAAACTGGTGGCGTGTGCAACCGTCCTCAAACTTAGTTGGAACATAAGCGGCAGGATTGGTGCGCATTAACATTGCATGACACGGCTTGCATAAATCAAAGAGAGAGAGAGAGAGAGAAATGTAGGAAGGCAGGAAGGCAGGGATGTTAACCAGTCAAGGGTCTGGTTGGCTACGCTACGCTGGGGGAAGGGAGAAGAAGAAGAGAGAGAAGGTGTAGAGACGTGTACGGACAGTACTTGAGTTAAAGCCGCTCGCGCAAACCAGACGTTCTGAGGAAGCACAAAAGTGCCTTCACTGCCTTCTGAGCCAATGATCGGTGGGGATGGTGCTCTAGTACTGTAAATAAATGTCGGTAAGTAGCTATAGAACGAAGGCCATTTCGCGACTCCAAGTAATCGCTTGCCACCTAGCGGCCGCGCCGAGCACTAGCGGATCCAGGTTCAGGCTCGAAACGAAAGAGGGTCTCTTATCACCGCATGCCTCGTAGTTTTCAAATCGTCGTGATGCCGCTGCGCACGAACCCAAAAAATAAAAAGAGGGCACATGTAGAAATACTTTTGCTGTTTCCATTATGCGCGTCAACGCGATGGAAAGGCAGCAATGTATGATTCACCATTTGTCGAAAGAAGCAGATGGCGCGCAATGGAGAGCGACATGTACAAGAAACTTGCGCATGGGGAAGAGTTGACTGACGCTATACTGGTTTGTTCGAAACATTTCACTCGGGACAACGCCTTTCTTCCCCCCGATGAGGAGACCTTTGCCTCAATATATATATATATATATATATATATATATATATATATATATATATATATATATATATATATATATATATATATATATATATATATATATATATATATATTACATGGTCATTTCAAATCGCGGAGCTTATGGAGCTTATTTTCGTTTCGACAGGCGCTTTCATAAATTATGGTGATGTACGCTTAAGGTTAATTTGGTATTGCTATAGTATAGTTTTCTAGCTCTGCATTAGTGTTATACTACTGCTTTAAGCAGCAGGAATATTCTCGCTAATCTACCTTTGTCTGAAGTTGATCATGACACGTGTTATGTGCCGCTAGTTGACATATCATTTTGATAGCATGCTTTAGTTTAGCGGTGTAAGCAGAAGATGCTCTTTTCTTATTTAACGCTGTGAGTTGCGAGCTTATTTGGTCGCAAGAAATTTAGAATCAACTGCAAACACCGCTCGTTCAAGCTTTGGAGCATTCGACTTGCGCATGCCAGTACTTTGCTTTCCAACACTTTGCACACGGCTAAATTCCATTACAACTGGTTCCTTTCGTCTCCAAGTCATGCATTTACGCTGACACAAGTGACATTGCTGAAGAGCAAACCCTCGCTCAATTTTCGAAACCTGTTAGAAGAAACTTAGCTTAATCCGATGGGTTGTTATTCACTTATCATCTTTCACCGGGGTTTGCGAGTGTCTGCTGTGTTCCCAAGTGTGGGGCCTTACCTGGAACACTGCGTACAGCAAGCACGAACAAGCGCCAGTCATCGCACGCAAGTGACTTTATCGCACGGGTTAGCTAACTAAAGAGAAAGGTGCCCCCCGACTCACAAACGCAACTCTCACTTGTTTTTTTCCCAAGGCACACAGACCAGGTAACTTGACAGTCTTTAGCCTTGTTCGATCAAAGCACAATATGCCTATTTAGCTACTGAAAGCATGACAGGCATTACTGCCAACATATATTGGGCAATGATATGTGATGTACTGCGACACAAGTCGCAGTGCGGAGTTGCTTGTATGAAGGTCTAAAATAGTCAAATATCGTACCTGTAGCAGTGGAGCACCGCGAAAAGCCTTTTCGAAGAGGCCCACTACGTACAAACACTTCTCTTCTTTAACCTCCTGCTCGATAGAAAGGCTCTTTCTCTTTAAAAAAAAAAGAACCTGACGCAACTCGCCAGGCAGATGGGCGTTTGCACGCATAGCGCAACTATTTCCGCGGTTTCGTCGCGGAAATTCTTGAGACCGATCACATTGTTTTGATCGGTCACAGAGACCCTTTCGGCTTCGACGAAACACCTCAATTCGACGCCACAAAAGATAAACTTGAACACAGCGCCGAGCGAAAGAGCCGCCGTGACCATGGACGTCGTTGCCACTTTTGTTTTATTTGGACAGCGCTGCCAGCTCTAGTGGCGGATAGGGGAGTAGTCAATAGAGTGTTATCACTTAGAGGACGCTATCACAGAACAACGGTACGTTCGTGCGCAACGAAAATAACCTTAAGCTAGGCGCGTTCGTCCAAGATAATGACTGCGGTGGTGAGAATTTCGCACCGCGCATGTACGCCCGCCTGAAACATTGCGTCACCGTTATCTGGCACGTTCCTGTCTCTTCCCCTTTTGAGTCTTATCTGTCAACATACCGAGAAAAAAAAATTGAATTATGAGGTTTTACGTGCCAAAACCACGATCTGATTATCAGGCACGCCGTAGTGGGGGACTCTGAAAACTTGGACCACCTGATATTCTTTAAAGTGCGCCTAAATCTAAGTAGACGGGTGTTCTCGCATTTCGCGCCAATCGAAATGCGACCGCCATGGCCGGGATTCGATCGCACCAAGAAAGGGAGCTCAGCAGAAGTAAAATAAATAAATAAATAAATAAATAAATAAATAAATAAATAGCGTGCAACTGACCACCCCGCCTTTTTCTGTCAATAATAACCCTTCCCCCGTCTCTTCCGTCTTGCTGCAAGTGACGTTGCGCCGAAATTGCATATCGAAAGTTCTGGCTCATTTACGATGGTGCAACAGACCTTACCAACGCTCGAAAACTTGCGGACCGCTAAACCAGTATAATAAAGAGAGGCAGAGAGACAGATTTTTCTAGGTGTTATTGAGGCCTGTATGGAGGCATAGATATAGATTACAGAAGGATATTTCTTAACTTTTTCGTGGCCACACTTCAGCGTCCCTCGAAAGAAAGAAAATAAGGCGATTTTGGTAGCAGGGCCGTCCGGCCTCGGTGTCATTCGTTTGGGCCCCGCGTTCGGAGAACTTAAGCAATTCAAGTAAATGTCTGCGCTTGACGGCAGAAAATGTACATTCAAGCGGCGTCGTTGATTGCCCGAACTTAAGCACTTCGTCGCTCTGCTTTTTGCGGAGGAAGCAAGAGCGTTCGAGCTCCGTTACCGCCCTTCTCATTTCGCATTCTCGCCTTTATAATTTTAAAATAAAGCAGGCTGTCATTTGATCGCGTTTCTTTCTTGCACTTTTCCGCTTCATCAGCGACAAAGCACCCGCTCTTACCACTTCGGTCAAGCGACGCCATATATTGCCGCCAACAAAGCGAGCTTCGGGCAAGGGCCACTTGATTGATGGCCTCGAAACTTTGGTCTGCATAGAGAGACAATTTATGGGCACAAGACAGAGCAATAAGGGAGATGCTGAAGGGGAAGGCCACACGTAGCGTGATGAATAGAAAACGCCGGCAACGCTTAATGGCTCATTTGTCACACCGAACGCTGCTACCGGAAGGACGCAAAAGCAAGCACCATGGCCGCCTTGGTCACCTAAGGTGGCAAGCAACGAACGCGGCTTAGAACTGAGATTCGAGGACATGCAGTTTCTAAGCCCCGCCTAGAAGAGAATGAGGCGTTGGTGGTTATGCGGGTTTCCCGCCAATCTTTTGCTGTTCGCTGTACAAGAGTTCGACGCTGCACTTCTTGGTTTAGCATCGTTCCGAGAAAAAGAGCACAGCGACGGGACAACGCGCGTTGTTTTGTCTTTCTTCGGTCCTGTTGCTTCACCGCTTTTTCTCGGAATGATGCTTTTTACAGTCTAGTTGGTTGACGCAGTTGCGTTTTGTCAGTACGAGAAAGACGGTAAGTACATACGTTTACATGTACGCACCGGTTCGGTTTGAGTAGGGCACCCGCAGTCCAGCAGATCGTGGTTCGGTTGATCGCGTATCGTGCGGTCGCGATGCCACAACGGCGGCTCGAATATTAAACCTTTGCTGAAAGCGCAGCTGCGCCAACTGATTAATAAAGCGGGGCATGTTACACTTGTCGCTCTAAATTTATCCCTTGGAATGTCGCATATTGTCAATCAGCATGAACGTCAAAAGTTGGCAGCTTTTCTTCGTAACCTCCGTTGGACATCCACATACAACAACGGTCGCTTGCGTGCGGCTGGAACATACATGAATATATAAGGAATATATTTTTTCTAAAATCAAACTACGTCTGCCTGAGGAGTGTGTGTGCGCGTGTAAGGGGAATGTGTTGGGTGTACCTGTGCGCGTGCGTGAGTGCGATCGCATACACGTACGGCAGCAATTTATTAGAACGTGATTAGAAGACAAAGCCACGCACTTCGCTGTTGGTGCGTCATTCCTTCGTGACAGCGGGCGTGATTCCACCTCCTAGCACACAACGCCACTAAAGCGATCATCGATCACGAGGAGTGAAAACAAAATGCACCGTAAGAACGAAAGGCCCAACCCAGCCGTATCGTAGGATAAACTATGTTACTTCACCTGCTAGGCAGTCAGTAACGCCAAAAAAGTTCTGCCATTATCTAGAGAATCGCGGGACAGCGCTCTACCTCAGCTACATATAGACAGTGCTTGCATGTGGGCTCCCTAACCTCAGTGGAAAGCGTCAGCTGCTATGCGGTTGAACAATGGGCTTGTAACAACCCTGAGGGAAGCAACCTCCTTTCTTACAAGGTCACGGCTGAATGCAGACTATGGAAGCACGAGGCACCACGGTTTGCAACAATTCTACTGCCCGAACGCAGTGCTGTTCTACGTGGGCCAGGCTGCCGAGGAACAAAAGTGTGACCTCGAACGGAAACTGGCAAATTTAACCATCTATATAGGAGAAAGATACCCGTGATAACTACTGCGCAATAGCCTGTCATTTGTCGCTTACTCGACCCTGAGGTAGTCGTCAACCCTATGGCGATAACTTTGCCGGGCTATACCGTGCATAGCAGAGCTTGTCTGCTGGTTCTCTAAGGGAGCCCTCGTATGGCAACATATTTAGGAAGGTGTAATCCTAGCCGCAGATACGCACCGCAGCAGTTAACTAGCGGACTATTTTTCTCTCTAAATGCAACATGCGATATGTTGTTCGGGCGGGAGGGCGAACTTCATCGGAACTTTGAATGGCGTTTGCGAAATATGCTGTTCTGCTTTGCTTGTCTACGAGGGAAGCCGTAGTGCCGGGCAACAATTTCAACCTCTTCCTGTTCTTTTACGGCGCACCCAAATCAAAGTACACGTGCTTTCTCTTCCCCGCTCAATCATTTTTACAATTACTTTTATCGTTTTTTTTTTCGGCGTTTCATTTTTATAGTAATGCGGACGTGAAGGTCGCGGTACTTGATCCTACGACGTCGTGCCCAGCACCAGGAAGCCATCGTGGTGAAGGAACCTCGCGAATAAGTCTAATAATTAAGTCGGGACAACTCGTGCGTAGTCCCGACGCACGAGTTGAGACATTTCTCCACGATTAGACTTCACTTCAGAGGGATTGAAGGAACCTCGCGAATAGGTCTAACAAATAAATCGGGACAACTCGTGAGTAGTCACGACGCACGAGTTGTCACGACATTTCTCCACGATTAGACTTCACTTCAGAGTGATTCGGTGGGAAACACCACTAGAATGAAGGAACACACAAGAAAATGGCTGAACAGATCAGGGCGCCGCACGTTTGGGGGTGGAGGGGGGGGAGGGGGCTGCGAATGTGCGGCGTTCGCGGTAGAAGAAAGACGGGATGGCGCCGTACGCCCACGTAGAGCTGCTGCGCGCTCCAATGGCGGCCTACTTCCCCCACTTCCGGCTCTCTGCCGATGCCCAGAGCTTCCGGGGCCAGCGTGTACACACCACATGCGCAGTGAGCAGCGACTACCGCGACGTGTGTGCAGCTTCTTCCTCTTCTCCTTCCGCCTCGGAAGGAGCCGGATCCACTGGTTGTTCCGCGGCATCCCACGGGTACCCTTAATGCCGCTCAGCTCGTTTTACTCGTATACCACTGCGAGCAGCCTGCGCAGGCCTTTCTTTTGCCGTGCGGTGGGCCAAATGTCAAGAGCGAGATCGCGACCACAGAGAGGCCCAACGCTGTCAGGCCTGTGCGGGGAGGCTCGTTTACTTACGACTTCTTCAGCTGGTCGTTGAACAACCAAAAAGAGAATAAAGCAAATCCCGCGAAACCATGGGAATCGATGTTATGCGAATCATCCTGCTAGTATCTGGCCACCAAGCATCGTTCGGGATCACGCAAAGCGTTTACCAGGGGGACCGACGAGTTTGCGCAAGCCTGGCAGCTGTGTGTCTGACGCGAGCGTGTGTGTCGCGACAGTAGCAACGCGACGGGTGACGACGATCGTGTGACGCCGACGCATGACTTCTGCTCCGGCCGCTTCGACGCGAGCTTACGACATGCCGATTGTTGGGTGCTACATAGGCACTAGGCGAAGCGTAGTCAAGAGAAGCACGCATTGTGTCGTACTACGCGTCGTGGCCTAAGTCTGTGCCATGTGGTGTTTGTTAAAACAACAATGGCATTTGCACTACGGCGATGAAACGTTGAAACCTGTTCGGCCTGAGCCGATCAGCCGATCATGAAGGCGGTACAGCGTCGCACAGTTTCTACGTAGCATTGGCTGCTACGAGGAAGGTGTACTGGGGAATGTGGGCCGATCCCGGAGACGGTGCAGTCTAACACAGCGTCTCAGAGCGCGAGCTGTCACGAGGAAAGAAGAACAACGTTGCAGCGATGTTCGAACGTGTCACAAAGCTCAATCTCGCGGAGGCAGCTGACGACGGGCAAGAATTCGACTACAAAACACCAACACAGCAGAACATATTACGTTACCTAGACGATCTAAATATGAATTTCGAGCTCCCGGAGAGGGGGCCTAAATCAACAATATCCTTCTTCTTCCTTCCTTTATTTCTAACACACTTTCTCCAATAGGTCGTTTCAAGCGTTCCATTACCCGCCGTGGTTGCTCAGTGGCTATGGTGTTAGGCTGCTGAGCACGAGGTCGCGGGATCGAATCCCGGCCGCGGCGGCCGCATTTCGATGGGGGCGAAATGCGAAAACACCCGTGTACTTAGATTTAGGTGCACGTTAAAGAACCCCAGGTGGTCGAAATTTCCGAAGTCCTCCACTACGGCGTGCCTCATAATCAGAAAGTGGTTTTGGTACGTAAAAGCCCATAATTTAATTTAATTTTCAAGCGCTCCATTAGCACTATTGAAATCGCGATAAGCCATATATGACCCGCGCTCTATTCCGAGGCTCAATTGGGCTCCGATATGCATAACAATAGAAACATCGTTGTCTCTGCTGGACCCGACAAATCCACGAAGAGGACAGAGATATTTAGTGCGTACAAAAAATCTCAGTCACAGGCGATTTGGAATGCTGCGCCTTCATCAGGCTGCGGATATCGAACCCGCGACATATTATATTCAATAGCAGGACATCACAGCGACCAGGTCAAGGCGCAAAATTTATAGCCACGTCGATCAAGCTCCTGCTTTAGTCTTTCTCTCATTTGCACTGCATTTATGGGACTGACACGCCCTCAAGCTGGAAAAAAATGGTCTTCACTGAAAGACTTCTCCTCCTACTCTTCAAACATTTTGCTATTAGGCCTTTGTTCTCCGCGTTACACATGCATGCTACGCCCTGGATAGAATTACGGGTTAAAGGTACACTAAAGAGAGAAATGATTTCACATGTGTTAGTAAATTAACCTTCTACAATACCACGAACACCACTCTTATCGCGAGAAGCTTGGTGAGCCAGGAAAGGCGTAAAAACAAAATACAGGTAGCGATGCCGCCTTCAAATTCCCCCACCAGCATTCCGTGACGTCAAGGATTTTGACGGGCAGATACGAGTCTTGCGTAACTATTTATCTGTAAATATGGACTACACTGCATTCTAAATGAACCAAGGACTGAACATGGCAAGCTTCGGGAATTTTTTACTCAGCCAGCTAGGTCCAAATGAAAAAAAAAAAAAACTACTTTGAAATTCGTGACGTCACACTGACAGTGCCTGCGTTCGGGTTTCGGCGCGCAATAAATAAGAGAGAACGTTGACGTTAATTTGTTCTTCTATTAATCAACCTATTATCGCGAGATTAACAATAGAGTTTTCAAGCAATACTTTATCAGTTTACACTAATTTAGTGTTTTGTTTTAGTGTCCCTTTAAGCTACAAAGAAGCGCTGGCCTGCACCCGTTTACGGCGCTCCAATATCGATCAATTTTCCTTCGATCCGATTTCTTCTTCTAAGCATACAGAGTTGGCGTTGTCTCGGCATTCCTTTTCTTTTTTCTTTCTTACTCTCTTCTTATTTCTCGCGTAGATATAACGCGGGAAGAAAAAAAAATCTGCCAGCTTAAAAACACAGTAACCTCCAGATAAAGACTGAACTGTCCTGGTTCGTCGTAAGCTCTATAAGTTTGTTTCTAAGCGCCACATGCCTGTCGTCTGCCATAGAACCAGTCTTCATTGACCGACGGGACTCTGTTCTTTTTATAGGGATGTCCATCAATGAACGCCGAACAAGAGCCTTCCTACCGATGTGTGCGGCATGCGATTTCTCCCTGTCGAAGCAGCAACTGTCTCGAATGATCTCTTTGTGCTTCTTAGCCCTTAAACCCACTCCAACTGCTCACCTCCATTCAGGTGTCAGCATTTGTATACATAGCAATTTACAGTGCGGACAGCAGTAACTTTCTTATTTCCGTTTCCTTTATTTTAAAGTCAAATAAGGAACCCACTATAATACTACTTATTTACCATCAGCAACAAATGCCGTCAACGTACATGCGTTGTTACAGTATATCAAAGGGCTTTCAGAAGAGGTGGAACATTACAGCTTAAATGGTAACTTATATACGTAGAAAACACGTGGAATGCGGGAAATAGAAATTCAAAACTATGAGCAGAGCGCCCTCCTGCTTTCATCTTGCTCGCGTTTTGCTCAACGTATATACGTGGCACTTATGTTGTTTAAAACAAATATCCAAGCGTTGTCTCTATTCATGTATTCCAAGGTAACAACCGGTAAGCATACATGTTTTCCTGTTTTTCTTTCTTTCGTTTCTTTTTTTGTTTGCTGACAACCTTTTGGAAGACAAAGTATGAATAGAAGCCGTGAAAAGTTAAAATAATTCAACACATCGAGTCACCGAAATTCCACTTGCACAAATTTATGCAAGTCTTTTTTTACTCATTTCCGGCTCTTGTTTCTTCATTTACGAGGCCAATTTCAGTGCACGAAATACGCCCGCGCTTGCCTCCGGGAACTGTACGCATGTTGACGTTCTGGAAGAAAGCGAGCTGCATGACACACATGGTGTGTTAAGGAGCGACCTACAACAGCATGTGCTATACAAGGGAAAGCCTGCGCGCTTTGAGTGGTGACGTCATGTCGACACACTGGGAGTCCGGAAATTTCAATGGCGGCCGTGGGCTACGCCTAGAATAATGATCTTTTCTTTTTTCAAAGGGTGCACATGATTTTCAATGAGAACATTGGCTGCCGAGATAACACCACAGTCATGATTTTCAGAACGCACACGTTTCATTTCTGTTTGCTTATTTGTTTAGTTAGTTAGTTAGTTAGTTAGTTAGTTAGTTAGTTAGTTAGTTAGTTAGTTAGTTAGTTAGTTAGTTAGTTAGTTAGTTAGTTAGTTAGTTAGTTAGTTAGTTAGTTAGTTAGTTAGTTAGTTAGTTAGTTAGTTAGTTAGTTAGTTAGTTAGTTAGTTAGTTTTCATTTGTTTTCCTACTTCGAAGCACTTTAGATGGAGCTATTACAGTTGTGAGAGTACTAGGCAAAGCATATGTAAGGACAAAAATTCGGCAGAGACAAGAGTGCTTACGTGTGGGAATACGAAAGTATTGTACCAGTTGTAAACGTCGGAACGCTTTGAACGCGCTCGCGTTATACTCTCATGACGTGGCACCACCTCCTCCTCATTGGCTGCGCCTTTACGTTCCAATGACGCACGCAATAGACACACCTTTAATCAGCCAGAACCGTGGCAAGGCCGTGGCGTTGGGGAAGCGGGCTCGTCTCGTACCTACACCGAAATTTATCAAACTTTCTTTGCAAAGTCAATAATTTAGTTTGTTTACAGGAACCTCCCTGAGAAATGTGACGTCAACCGGAGCATTTTTTGACGTGCTTTTACTCTTTGCGCTGTCGGACATTTTCGGTATTGTGTTTAGGTCACGCCGAATACGACGGATTTGCGCTCGACGGGCCATATAATACTTTCGCATTCAAAGAAATTCGACAGACCCCATCTCATTATGACTGTCGATGTTAATGCAATTAGCATGTAGCGACACGCCGTATTGCTGAAGAGAGCTCTATTTAGAATCTGTATTGGTCATTCTGAAATTTCCATTGCTTGCATGCATTCCCCGGGATCGCCCTACTTTGCTATCACTCGCTCGCCAAGGTTGGCCATGATGAAGAATTCACGACGACGACTGTGCGAAGACGACGCAGTGGCAACAATGGAACGACGAAGGCAGTATGGCGATGACGGTACGACGACAACGAGATGCCTATTCCGAAATGATGGCGATATTAACGACACCAGAATGACGATGACGACGACGACAACCGCACGAGGAGAATGGGATAACGACGAGTGCATGCATGACGACGACGACCTGACAACGACGGTGTGAGAAGAATCAGATGACAAAGCTGGAATGATAATGGTGGAACGACCCCGACGCCATCACGCATCAAATGACGACGACGGTACGAAGACCACGTGACGATGACGGTATGACGTCAATGGAATGATGACGATGGCATGAGTGGATTCGAAATTTGAATGCATTGGTGCGAGCGTAATGGATGGCTGTTTCTTGCGTATGACCCAGTTTTGCAGGTTAGAGTTTTTATACGCTCTGCTCTGCCAAGTGTAGGGGCGTGAGATAAATAGCGGATATGAGATTCTTAGACAAGCGAGCGAGTTACACAAACTCTAAGAGTCAGGCGGTACAAAATTTTGCTTAGCTACAAACTGAACAACTACAAGCGAAGTGAAACAAAAAACAGCGCACGCCCGTACGCAAGTGCGGCTGCAAATTAACTCTCAAAACTTTGCCTGTCGGAAACTTTGTTTCCGTTCCTTTCACGGGAAGGCTCTGTTCGCGGATGTTCGCGAAATGGTTTCAGGCTGGAAGCTTGTCTGAGGGCCCAACCCTCGACGTGGCAAGCACACCTGTTACCACGCCGTGACCTTTCGGACGCTCTCATGCAAATGAGGGGACCAGTTTTGCTGCGCTACGACTTGCTCGTTTTTTTGTTTTTTTTTGCAAACGAGAAGCGCGACATTTGGCTAGTAGAGAAAACTGAGAAGACGCAACAATTTTGGCGACAGTGCTAAGAATTAATTTAGGTCGGAGATCAAGGAGACAGGGGATCTAACACGGGTCGGCACGACCCTAGTAAAATGATTTCAAGAATACGGGCTAAGGATCTTGGGATAATGACGGAAGGCCCATACACGGAAAACTTAAACAGAAGTTGAACAAAGGTTGCAGAGATTGTGCTCGACGCTTTAGCTACAGGCGCAATAAACGTAGAAATCTGAGGCCCTTTGTGCAGGATTGATTAGTTTCGTCAGTTCGTTCATTTGCGCTCTATTTAACATTTCGTCTTTTGACACATTGCAGTCGTCTGCAGCCGACACCCACTTCAAGAAACGCGGTCATTAATCATCAACCTCTAATAAGAAAGTAAATCTCCAATACTCAGAATTAAATGGAGAGAGAAAAGAAAGAGACAGACATTTCCTATTACGAAATCATACTGTCGATGATATAGACCAACCAAACAAGAAAATAGACGTGGTTCGAAACCATAGTGTGGGACGCGATGCAACTTTTTTATCATTTTGCCTCTCTGAACATTTCTGACGTATAGTTGGAATTTAGGTTAGGTACATTGATTAGTTCAGCGAAAACATCTCACATGCAATGTAGGAGAAGACTTTGTGGAAGTCCAATGTGTTTCTAGGAACATTTCACTGACGTAGACCTTCAAAATTAGAGTACAGTCTTCCGCAGTTGAAAATGTGCCCAAAGGGTGAGTTCGTTAGTGAATCTAAGATAATTGGATAACCAAGCATTGCATTTTGACGCACAAGTTTGTGCAGTAAACCTGAAGGGAGGGAACGCCGCTATCTGGGACAGGCGATAGTCAAGAAAACTTTGTGGAATAATTGAGAATGACGCGGGTTAAAGTATAACCTCGCTGTTTTCGCGTCAGGGTTGTACCCTCTAGCAGAGTAGCCGAGCGTTCAAGCCACCTTATTAGCATGGAAGGCGGGGACTAGCGAAGCGGATCGCGTTAAATTGCCGAGAACTAGTATACGATCTGATTACGGCAATTACGCGTGGTGGATGTACATGTAATTGCGAAGACACGTTGGAACCTCGCAGCAGCTTGGCAAGCTGGCAGGAAATTGGAGCACACTGCCATTGGAGACCACGCGGTGGGTGATGCGCCCCCTTACTGGTTCCATTGCGTGAGGATCAGTGCACCCCACCCCCCTCCCACTCCCAACACTGATGGCCGTACCCCTTCCCCGCCTTTCCCGTCCCAGAATCGTCCTTTTCTCGGTGGTGGTGGTGGTGGTGGTGGCAGTAGGGGAGGGGGGGGGGGGGGGGCGATATACGTTTGCGTTAGCAGTATATAGTAATTCCTGCAACGTCGGCCTCGAAGCGCTCGTCCTCCCTTACAAATACAAATGAAAGTTAGAAGCGTAACTTTAGGGCCGTCTGCATTCGAGGTTTCCCGATGACTCAAGTGATCTCTTTCACAAACGTTTACTTGACGCTTACAAAAGTAACAAAGTATCAGGTACAAAGCGAGAAACCTCGAATAGACGGCTCGCAAGCTATGCAAGCCCGTGGTCTGCAGCCTACGGGGTCTTCACGCTAAGTTACCTATAAAGCGTACTCCGTTTCACAATAATGTGCCGCCGGACTGGCTATAGTATAAGTGAGGCGCGCTTGCGTGCAGGACTGCGCTCGAAACTGTTCTCGGAACAAGGCGCAGACGGCGTTTTAACGCTCAAGTCCATTCTGCGTAGCCAGATGTGCCTTCGCTTGACGCACATCTGATAGGCCGACGCCAGCTGCGGATTATTCTCCAGCGCTAACGTTAGGGCTATGGTTGCTCATAAAGATTGGCGTAATAAATCCCACGTTCTTCCGGGTCTTCGAACATCACTATTCCACTGCAGCGTCTCAGATTAGTGAAACAAAACGTAAGCCGCTTGCCAAATTCCTATATCCAATGTCCGAAACAGGCAACGAGATACCCCGCCGTAGCTTATGGGCTACACACAACAGGTGCTCCTCTTTATACGAAGAATTTCTTTTTTTTACCTGTCAGGATTAGACCCTGGCCGTTCTAGCTGATAGACTGCGTGGTTAGGCGGACATTAGTGGTGAGAAAAGCTTCAACGATAGCTTCACTAATTAACTAAAATATGCGAAATACCATTAGGGCACGTGTAATTGCTAAATTGAAGCTGCGGAGTAGAAACCATGTATGAAATTAGTACAACTGTCAATGTATGCAGCCTTAAAATGTGATACGAAATAAATTGGCGTTGCAGTTAACATTTTCCCAAAAGCGTGCATTTAAAAGTTGGGGACCATCTTAGGTGGAATGCCAAGACATTTTTAGCAGGTATTTGGGACGGACATCTCGCTAGAGGTGCTAATCTTAGGATTTCTGCTCGGTAGAGACGATCTCAGGACTCCTAAGCTTCAACATCGCAGTTAGAACACGCGTACTAAAGTTAGCGATTAAACACTACTTAACACACCTTAGGCAATTAGTGAAAATATCATGGAACATTTTCTTGCTGCTAATGTCCACCCATCTACGTAGACATATCTCCAAAAATGGCAGGGGCTTACATATGATAGTTTGTTTTAAAGTAAAGCTTCCCGTATAAAAAGAAACACTCCGCGTAGGCGACCCATTGCATCGGGTCAGTTTGAGGCGCTTCATGCATATACAGATTTGGAGAAAAAAATAAATAAAGAAGCAAGTGACCCTATCCAGACGTTTTTTTTTTTTTTTTTTTTCAGGAAGTGACTGCGAGAACAACTATAAATTATATGTCACAGCTTCGAGCTATACCAAGATCATTATTCGTTAAGTCGTTGCGCCAATAAAAGGAATATGTGTTCAGTGAGTCTGATTCCGCCGAAGCGACGTCATAACTCCGATCACCGCTCATTAATGTGGCTCGCGCGGTTGCTGCTGGCACTGACAGTGATTGGACAGCGAGACGCGGGAGAAAGGGAAGATTCGGGTGGGTGGTTTTAAAAAGCAGGAAGGGGGGTGGGGAGGTTTGGCCGAATATACAGATCGGAAGCGCGCTCGAGAGAAGCTCTGCTTTTGTTTCGTGGTCGCCCGCTGAGCACATCTGTGCCTATTGATCGGCCATCCTGCCGGAGGCTGCGGTCAGCAGCCCCGAACAAAGAAGTGTGCTGCCGGCGGAACGCTATCAGATTTTATTACAGCCCGAATTAAAGATCGATCGAGCAGCCGCATAAACGTTCGTTTGGCCGCTTGCTCCTTCGTGGCATGATATGGGCTCTGCCTACTTTTTAATGGAGACTGCATTTTCTTTTTAAGGCCCTGCTCCCCTCCCCGGGCTGCCCCATTTCTTGTCCAAGGACATGGCGAGGTTTTATTTCACTTATGCAGTTAAAGCGAATTGTTTTCTCGTTCCTTATTAATTAATTTCGGTGTTAGCCTATCGGACGCGAGTTAAACCGCACTGAATAAAAGAAAAGCAAAACGAGAACGTTTTAACGAGTAGAGAACCGGTCACTAAAGGAATTGGGACGGGTGAACTTGGAAGGTCGTTAACGGGCCGCTCGGGTAGAAGTTAATCTGTGCCCAAAGTGCAATGAGAGACAAATTTCTCGCAAGACGGTCTCTTGCTGATTCTTCTCCGGAGCTTGGCACCTCATTTTCGTTTGTTTGGTTTTGCCTTAAACTACTACGTCTTTACTGTGTTTTATACGTTTTATTCGTTTTATACGTTATATACGTTTACTACTTTCTTTTCCTATTATTTTTCTTTTTCTTTTTTCTTTTACAGCTGAGGAAAGTAATGTAATATCATAGCAGCGTTTAGTTCCGGGATAAGAAAAAAAAAAGCTCGAAGTTGCCAACCCGTTGTCGAATCTTCCGGCAGCTAATGAAGTTTGAAGTCAATTTCAGGCAACTCAGGACAAAAAATAAACAGTTGCCAAGGAGACCAACGAAAAGACAGAAAAGCCCAACAGGGCGGCGCCTGCCCCCCCCCCCCCCCCCCCCGAAAGCCCATTTTCCCCACCGAAATGACGCAAAACTGAGTGTTACAATTTCACAAAAGCTATAACAGTGCCGAAAAAAAAACACAGCATAAGACACAAGAAGTAGTTGTGTAGAGTAACGCTTTTGAACATAAACATACATAAATAAGAATTATTACGTTTAAGTCACAAGAACTATACAAGTGAAACCAAAAAGATGACAACATTAATGCAGGCAAATGACAGTGAAAGATTTATTTTCGCTACTTCCAAATGATACAAAGTGTAGAAAAGACAAACAGCAAATACTCTTCGACAACATGGCACAATGTTTATGTTTGTATAATTAATACATATGAATGTACCTTTCTTTTAAAGACACGGTATGAGCCTATCTCCTCAATCAAAGGAGCTACAAAAAGGTGTTGGTTTAAAAGAATGCGTAATCTGACAGCTTAGTTTTTCGGTGCCGTAATTAGCACGTGGTTTTCCTGTCCTGTAGGTCGTAAAATCTTATGGCGTAGGTTGTGACAGTGGTCCCTTGCAAGATGCCTCCGAAAAAGAAACCTGAAGGATTATATTTTACTTGGTTGTAGATAACTACCACCATTTCTTTTTCGCGACGTTTCTAATGGTTAGTACTCCATGTTTCTTTTTTTTCATCTTGAAGAGACGCCGTATGAAACATGTGCGATGCTCTTTCTATTAGTCGTATAGCTTTCTTTTGCAAGCCATGAATTCTATCTGTGTTTGCGTTAGTTGTATTCCTCCATACAAGAAGACAGCAGTAGAGATGCGAATGAACTATTGTGAAATATAGTTGTTTTTTAACCATTGTGAAAGCAGTTGTCGTAATTTACGAATAATACCCGTAGATCTTGAAATACATGCAATGGACGTAATTGGTGAGCAGGGACCCGTCTAAGTGCTCTTGAAAAAGTACCCCAATATAGTTATGTGCTGTGACGCGTTCAATGTTTTGCCCCTCAAAAGTCATGTCAGCTTCTTTCGTGTAGTCTTATTACGAGGGCGGAATAAAACATATTACATTTTGTTAGGGTCTAGTTCTAGTCTATTATATTTTAGTCAGTCAGGTAGATGTCTCAACCAAAGCTTTGCCTGTTGTTCAAGAAGATTGAGCGCGTTACTAGAGAAGAATATATGAGCGTTATTAGCGTATAGAACTATGGCGGGTGTGAGTGGTATGTTAGGAATGTCGTTAGCATAAATAAATGAAAAGCAAGGGGCCTAGGATCGACCCTTGTGGGACGCCACATGTTATTTTACCCATATTAGATTTAGTGTCAGTAACCCCAGTATATTGCTGACGATCAGTCAGATAACATTTTATTAGTTCTAAAGCCATTCCTATAATTCTGTGTTTAGGCAGTTTCAGTAACAAGCGAATCGAAAGCCTTCTTGAAGTAAATCTCTAAAGTGAGTAATTTATGTTCAAAATTGTCACGCATTTTTTCTTTAATATCTAGTAAGGCCGGTTCAGCAGATTTTTTCATTTGGCAACCATATTGTTGTTTTGTGATCATATTTTCCTGCAGTATGTAACTAGAAAGTCGCAAGTTTATAACCTGCTCAAGAACTTCAGAGAATATAGGCGATAAAGAGATTGGCCAATAATTATTGAAACCATTTTATTACCGCCCTTAAAGATAACCGATACCCTTGCGATCTTCAAACAATCAGGAAAAATACCAGAATTAAGCATTATGTTAGCTATTTGCGATAGCGACTGACTTATAATATGGGCAAATGCTTCAACAGGCCAAGGTTTTAATTGATCAACGCCGAACGCGCAGCTATTCGCGCGACAGCGCTAAGGGCCCCGTGTCGCAGAAAATGCGGTGTCGGCGCCGACGGAGTTGTCCGCGAGTGAAAATTGCCGCATGTATTTAGGCGTAGGCATATGCCACGCCTTGCCATATGGCAGGCGGTATATCTGGATTGTACTGCCAGGCTATTCTATCCCTAAAGTTGCTCATGTCTTGTCTTACATTTCTTACAAAGTTATTCATCGGAATTTCGATAATGACAGCCCACAAACAAATGTCATACAACAAAACACCGACTTGCGCATGCCTTTTAGTTAAATCTTCTCAGACTTAAATATTAAAAATGTGAAACAATAACAGAAACCTGAAAATGATGTAATTGTAGTTTTTCTTTTTGCGTGGATGTGCGCTACCTCCGGGATCGGCCCACGCAGGAGGCCGCGTTTCTACTAGAAGGCCTGCTTTCGTGCATTGCAACGTTTCCCCGTCAAACATTACGGTTACATAAACTGCAGTTGCCGGGAAGCATGAGAAGCAGTCGGCGATCACTCTTAAAGGCGAGGCTTAGGCATCCTCCAAGGTTGTCTTTTTATTATTATTTTTGCAATAATGTGTGTCTATCAGGTTCAGTTGCGGGGAAGATAAAAACTGGGAACATGAAACCTTAAAATCACCATTGCACTCACATACATACATACATACATACATACATACATACATACATACATACATACATACATACATACATACATACATACATACATACATACATACATACATACATACATACATACATACATACATACATACAAAATTACATTATTCGATTCGATAAATTAGATTGTTTAACGCACTATCATGTGGGAGAACTGTGACGTCAAGCGGAGCCGCTCATTACGAGCAATTTTTCTATTACTTCCGATATTATAACGTCCCCTGCTGACCTTTTGCATCGCAGGAAGAATAAATGAAAGACGGTCGACCAAGGAAAGAAAGGCAACACCACCCTTCAAAGCGCCATCTTCCCTTTCTTTTCCCCTGTAGCAACATGAAGAAGCGAACTTTAATCTTCCTATAGGACGGCGTACAACCAGTCGCACATGCACGTGACAAGCTGAACGCACTCACTGAATCAGCAATAAGTGGTCGACAACTTCAGAAGCGCGCTTGCTGCGCCGTCTCGTTGTCTCTTGGTCACTCCTTGTCGAGCACCTGTCGCAGTCGTTCTCTTACCGCCAGCCTTCGGTCACATAGTTGGCGGCAGGCGAAAATCTTGCCAGTGCGCTATTTTGCTGGAACTTAGTGTAGTGTGCTCTTTAGCATGACACGGACGGGCTAGGAAAGGCCACAACACTGCCTGAACCTGATCACGATCGCCACAACTACCACAATTACTAGGCTGCGCTGCCTGCTGGTAGTGCGAAAAAAAAATTGGCGTTTCTTTTTTTTTTTACCAATAGCTGCTAGACAAACACAGTGTATTCGTGAACCAGCTCTCGCTCATCGTAGCATTAAACTCAGCTTGCTTTGACTAAACAGAGCAAGAGGGCATGGCACAAGGTACAGACACTGGAGAGTGCCGTGTGCTTTTGTGCTACTTAATTGTACAATATCACCATGTAGTGCAACAAGCTACTATTGCCAGCTTGCTACTTGGTATGACCGAGGGCCTCGTAGCAAAAACGGGAGCTGCTGCCCTGCAGTGCATCCACGTATTGAAGGACGGTGCGCGAAGAGTGGTGGGGGCGATAGAACACCCGACTCCTACTTCATTTCCCAGAATTTCTAAAAAATCGCGAGTACCTACCTTCGGCCTCAGACATTTAACACTTGAATATATGTCGAGAGAATATGACTCCTCGGTGAGCGTGTATATAGACGGATCGGTCTCGTCGTATGCGTCTGGTGCGGCTTTCGTCGTGCCTGCGCATCAAATCATTCGATGGTTTCGTCTCCATAACAAGACGACTACAACATCTACGGAACTAGTGGCAATCAGAGAGGCCATTCAATATATTTCGCGACAGCCTCCTAAAATATGGACAGTCTTCAGTGACGCAAAATCGGCTCTTCAACTACTTAGAGTGGTAATGAAAGAAAGCGCTTACAGAGTGTTGGCTCTTCAAACTGCCGATCTCTACACTTTAGCGCAAGAAAACGGCCACCACATCACATTTCAGTGGATTCCTTGTCACTGTGGTATACAGGGCAACGAACTGGCTGACGCCGAAGCGAAGAAAGCACTCGAAGAACGAGAGTCACTGCTTTCAATTCCTTTTTCAAGAGCGGACGCCAGCTGTCTCCTCTCCAGTGTCATCCGAAAATTGACAGCAAAGCACTGGGACAATCCGGATAATCGCCACAGACGACTCCAGAGATTGGACCCTACCATGAATTTTAGGCTACCACCGAAAATTCAACGCAGCTGTGCCAGTCTTCTGCACAGACTAAGGCTGGGGGTAGCGTTTACGCGCGGATACGTGCACCTCATGCGACGCACCGAGTCTCCACACTGTGAGGTGTGCAATGTGACTGAGACTATAGGTCATGTGCTTTGTGACTGCCCTAAGTACGTGGAAGAGCGTGAAAGGTTGGACAACGACCTTACGCGTCTCAACAGCGCACCGTTGTCGGAGGACGTTATTTTAGGCCCTTGGCCAGATGCTCAATCGAGTTTCAAGGCCATCCAGGCATTACTGAACTTTTTTGAGATTACGGGCCTGGATTGCAGACTTTGAGTATGCCAACTTGCTTGCCATATGTTCATCTTCCTTCTATCGTCATCGTCACCCATCATGCGCCTCTTTCTCCCCTCTTTCTTTCCCTCTTCCCCTTCCCCCAACGCCGAGTAGCTGGCTAGAGGAATATACCTCAGGCCGACCTCTCGGCATTTCGTATCATTAAACTTTTCTCTCTCTCTCCTACCTACAGGAAAAGCGCAACGGTCGAATGCGTGCTAGATAGCGGAACGTCTGTGAGCTCTGCAACGTCGCCTAGGGATGAAGCTCCCATTGAAAACCATGCTTTGGCCGGAAGATCACAGAATGCGCTAGGCGCCGCCTGCGCCCGCCGCGCCCCCTGTCAACGCTTATACACTCTTAATCTCGTTCAGCACGAATTGAACTTAGTAAGTGTAACGTGTTTTGCGAATATTTTCGACAAATTAACAACGTAATAATGTCCGGGTTATCCACCCTTCCTCTCATGAATAAAGGGAAATCAGACGTCAAACCTTTCCTCTCAACGTCACAGCTCTAGGCGTGCACACCTGCTGAATAGGAGGAGCTGTGCAGACAGACACGCGACGCAAGAGTACGAGGTGGGGTGAAAGTCATCTAAAGACTCCCACGTCCTAAAAGCAAAGAAGTCGGACGTGCTGAGTAACGCATGTCGCTGAAAGTAAATCCATACCTCCATTACCCATTCTCGTACGGCACCACTGTCTCCAGTTTGTTGGCCCGAACGTCAAATTGAGATGTATAAAAACGAGCTTCCAACGTCAACCTCGTGGAACAGCGAACACCGAGAAAAGGACGAATAAGACCGTATCAGATAGCGCTAAGAAATATTTTTTTTTAAATTAAGAAGAAAGAAAGAAAGAAAAACGATGAGAAGCTGATAGGGAGGCAGCGGTGCACGCCGTCAGACAGTCATAAAAGAACTAAAAGCCCGAGTTTGCGAAGCTGGAACGACTCGACTAGCTGTGTCATTTCATTCGTGAAATAAGAGAAACACCAGTGAATATCTCTGTCGGGACCGTTCGTGCAGATGAAAATCCCACTTGGTCATCGTCATTTAATGTCCTGCCGGGCAACAGCCGCTGCGAAAGGCTTTGTTCTGCCGGTATTTGGAGCGAACGTCTCAAAAGCCCACCTGAGCCTCTCTTTTGACAAGGAAAGTTGAGCGCCTCGGAAGGAACTACGCACAGCGGTCCGCGACTAAGCGTTCATTTCGAGAATCTGTCGTCGAGGGCTGCAGTCCCGCGAGAAAGACAAAAGAATGCGATAAATGAAGCTTTCTCTTAATATGCGCAAGAGCCCGTTCGAACCGTCATGTGCGGCAAATTATCTTATGTGCCGCTTTCGGAAACCTTTCTATCTGAGGCGTTAGTCGAGGACGGGGGCGATTAAGTGCGGGAAACAAATTTATCTCCCGTCTTTTTCACCCTCGCTTCGCCAAAAATCTCGTGTTCTGCGGAGACTTAGTGCGTTGCGGCCAGACTGCATTTGCAATTGCCTGTAAATATAAGCGAGAGCGATCAATTCTGATCCCACGTGGATAAGGAGAGTAAAGACGCAATTAACGTCGCAGCAGTTTGCTTTTACATAACAGATTTTTGTTTCCCTGTTTTGTTTGACGATCGACGATGCTTGGAGGACCGCGACGTGGTTAAGCCGTGCTCACTGAAATGGTTCAGCGCCGAAGAAGGTTCTTAGTTTTCGCGGCCCTGTAGTGGCCTCTTCTCTTCGTGATTGACACTTAATATTGTATCCCATCGTATTACCAGTCCTACATAGAGAGAGAGAGAGAGAGAGAGAGATAACTTTTATTGTTCAAAAGGATTTTCGTGGAATGGTCCGAGCCCCTTTAGTCCAGAGGCCCCACCGGCCTCGGCCACCCACTTGACCTGTTTTATGAAGAACTGTTGTCTCGTCAGGTCTGAGCTGGTTAGCTGTGCCTCCCATCGCTCCATGTTGCGTGGCGTGTTTTATCAAACGGTTGTGATTCACAATCCCATGTAATGTGTTACTACAACACATTGTTGGTACTAAGAGAAAGTGTGCATAAACTAGGCCTGCATGTAACCCCATGTGCTGTTTCTTTAATTTGGCATTGCGAGCTTTGCTTCTTTTTTGAGTTGCTGGTGAAGTTGGAGGGCAGAAAAAATTGCATAATAGAGTTTTAGCACGCCGTGCAGTCAAGACGAAATTATGCTTGAGGACAGTTCTGATTATTTTTCTTCACAATATGACAGTGCCTGAAACAGGCGGCCTTTTTACGGCGTTATGTTATCAATTAGAATTTGTTTTCTTTGATTTGTTTTGGGTTGGTTGGCTTGTTTGCTTGTTTGTTTGTTTGTTTGTTTGTTTGTTTGTTTGTTTGTTTGTTTGTTTGTTTGTTTGTTTGTTTGTTTGTTTGTTTGTTTGTTTGTTTGTTTGTATTACATACCTGCCTTCAGGCATAGTACAAATACATCTTTACAAGTACACAAACAGATTGGTTCCGCGCGAGATCTCCGATAAGGATAGGGACCATGAATTCAACGTTCTAGGTCGTGAGGCCGTCCTGGACAAAGGCTCGTCGCGCGCGGAGGTGGCGAAGATGGGCCTGAAGCTAAATCCACAACAAGCTTGTCACGTTCACGTTTTCGAAAATGGCATCGAATAACAGGCATGATATGGGTCACGGTACTGTTGCAGTAGCAAGAGAAAGTCGAATAATAGAAAGATGATTTTAAAAAGCCTATCCACGAATTTCGCTACGTTGAGGACGACAATGTGAAAAGTTCAACGATGTACGAAACCGGTCATTGTGCACTGTAAGGACGACGGCAGTACTGGAAGTTAATTTTCGATTAAATGAGTAACTGCTTGTTCCGTGTTTAACCCTTATTTCGAGATTTTTCACAATCTGTCACAATTAAGTTAAGCTCGAGAGGCGTTCATATCTACGAGAGGCCTTGTTCGATTGAGACAGGTACTGCCTTTGCTCGTACACAGCGTGCTGTCCCCGAAAAAAATGGTAGCCTGGTGATGGCTTCACTAAGACGACGCCTTCTGATTGAACACAAGGCTAGCGCTGTGTCAGTGCTGCCGGATATGTGCATGCGGCTTCGCTTTAGGTTGTTTCTCCGATGACTTCAATTATGTGCCAATATCTCGACGAGATCCGTTATATGGCATACATGATATAGAAAGAGAAGCCACACTTTCATTCGAAACGAAATTCTATTAAAAAAATCACATATCGCAATATAATGCGCATGGCAACTATTTAACGTAGCCCGTATGTCCCCACAGGATGTCTACAAAAGCAGTAGCGATGCCTCGTTTCGAACAATGTGCGTGAACATGTCATCTTCGTAGAACTAAACTCATGATAACACTACCGCCAGGGCTCTCAAGGCGATACCTGTCCCAGTGATCCGTTTAGAATGCACGGGTGTCTTCAGAGGCTAGCGTGTCATGGTTTTACATAAAGCGACCAAAACGAAGCGCCAAAGGCCTGAACTGATTGGCAAATGAGTTTTACGCCTGTTGATTGCTCTCCGAGACACTTATTTCATGAGCATTTGATGAAACACCCGTGCAAAAGGTCTAACTTTTACGCGCACGAAACCGTTCTCCGTTCGCACCCGATCAGCGAACGTCCTTGCATAGCTTCCACAATCGCAAAGCTCCAGCTATAGATCGGCACGTGGCGACCCGCCTCATCTCAGTTGCCGGGCTCTTCGCCGCTGGTTCACGCAAAGGGAACGCAAGGAGCGAACGGCTTTGCAAGATACGAAGAACCGATTTTCCAGCTAATGTTACACGCCCTCTTCACGCAACGCTACGCGTCAGGCGCGCGCAATGGTAATATGTTTCTCCTGACGCAAACCACGAGGCTCTGCCGGCAGTTGTTATTGCTTGTATAAAATCCAGGGGTTTTAAGCCTCGCCTTTTGCAGCACTACCACCAGCCGGCCAACGACGACGCAGTGCCAAATCATGCTCGCACGAACGACTGCGCTAACAAGCTCGCTCACCATGGCGCTCACCATGGCGCTCACCAAGCGGCTAGCGGAGGTGCGACGGGAGAGGGAGAGAGAGAGAGAGAGCGTGGTTGCAAAGAGGTAGAGGCTGCAGTAGAGCTGCAGAGGAGAACGCACCATTGACAGAGGTGCGAGCTGGATGCTCCTTTGCGTTGCAGCGCGTTAACACGAGCGCAGCGACAAAACAAACACGCGACGCGAAGCATTCAGCGCTGCAACGCACGAAACGTGACGGCGTCGCCCAAGTAATCGAGATTGGCCATTTGATGTCCCAGTCGTTGTGCGTTCCCCTCTACTCGCGCGCGGCAGACGGAGGAGGAATCAAGTGGCCTACGAACAAAATAAGTTAAATATTACCAGCGTAAGCTCATTATTGGGACACAGCCCTGCAGAGGCGTAATATACACACATCTACATAGAACACGAACATGAACGAGTGAGCGATATAGTTGTGCGCCCATTATACATGTGCAGCGCTGTATCCCAATAATGCTGTTCCGACTAGCCCCAACGTAAGCCTTAATCAGTGCAAACTCGCCTCATGACGGCGTTATTGGAGTGCAGGAACGCACAAAGGTGACGGGGACGCCTCGAGATGAAGCTGAAAAGTCCTTATGGCAGCTATCGCTGCAATCTGTGCGATTTATTGCGTGCGTTTTCGTGTGCAAATAAAGAATCGCCTCGAGATCACGCCTACTTTGGCATATGGCCTCCATTATTTTGCTTTGCAAGTGGCAAGACAACATCTTACGTACCGTGGTGAACGCCGCCGTACGGAAACCCTTACCAGCAGAAATTGGCATACAGCGCCGCAACGTCTTTACGTGCGGAACAAACAAGACGGCGAAATGGTAATTCCGTGTTCGGGAGAAGAAATACGACTGATCAATTATAACGGCGCACACGCGAAAGGCGGAGGGCGCTATACGGTGCCGGTCGATTGCAAAAGTTGCTAGCGAGCGGGCAATCTGGTAATAACGACCGTAGCGCAAGCACGGCTTGTTTAATTGAGAGTGCTATCGCAACTGCCGTAACCACTGCCTCGAGTAACATCAGGAGGCGATTGGGCAAAAACCGGAGCACCCAAATTGCCGTTCATTACGACGCACGATACGACGTTTGCGATCGTCGTTCACACATATTACAGCAAGCTTAGTTCGCCTTCTGGAAGCAGCGAATAAGCACAGCAATACGTCGGTGGGCACGGGTATCGAGAAGATTTGTAGGAATTCATAGACAGCGGTGTAGAACCGACGTCCCGACGTGAATGCATGCACGGCTAAAGAAGTGATGTAGCCCGGTCGGTATGCAACGACGATGTTCAACACTTCATCTCCGACCCGTTCGTTTAATTCTCTTTCATTTAAAAAATAATCTACTTGTACGTCACTTGTACGAATAGTCACTTGTACGAAAGACATCCAGCCCTAACTCGCCACTATAACAGGCAAGTCGGTGCAATATGTTTTGTTGTATGTGTGCAATATACAAATCGATATAATGCGTGCGTGCGTGCGTGCGTGTGTGTGCGTGTGCGTGTGTGTGTGTGTGTGTGTGTGTGTGTGTGTGTGTGTGTGTGTGTGTGTGTGTGTGTGTGTGTGTGTGTGTGTGTGTGTGTGTGTGTGTGTGTGTGTGTGTGTGTGTGTGTGTGTTGAACATATGGGTGGGTAAGTGGGTGGTGTTACGATTGGCATGAAGTACCCAGTGTAAATAGGACTGTCGATGCTGTTACGAGTGGCGTTAAGTACCCAGCGCAAATAGGATTATCGAAAAACCATGCCTAATCGGAAAGCGAAGCGTAGATCCCAAATTCTTATGGGTATCTCAGGTGGCTCCCGATATGGCAGGCGCCCCGCAGTGATTACGGGCCCCTCGGTGTGTGTGCGGGTCAAGGGGAGGCCCTCGTCTATGAACTGTGCGAGTGAACTATGTGATATCTTGGTGGTGAAGCAGCGCACTGACAAGTACAAGGCGAAGACACACAAGAACACACGACACTCGCTGCAAACATCTTCTACTATAGAAACACATATTTCTGTATGTCTTCACCTTGTCCTTGTCAGTGAGCTGCTTCACCACCAAGGTATGATGATTAATC
This sequence comes from Dermacentor andersoni, assembly GCF_023375885.2. NCBI lineage: Eukaryota > Metazoa > Arthropoda > Arachnida > Ixodida > Ixodidae > Dermacentor > Dermacentor andersoni. The sequence goes on along the minus strand of NC_092817.1, from coordinate 57,110,659 downwards.
ACCAACTAGCCCAACTTTCCACATTACTGTACGGGCCCCTATTTGAACATTGCTGCGAACTGTGCGAGTCAAGGGGAGGCCCTCCTTCCTTAAACGAAACGGGATCCACGGGTTACCGCCAGCGAATGCGAGCACGTGCAACATCGCATATGAGAGAGGGAGCAGCCGCCAATCACTGACCGGACTCAATACATACCATGTGACGTTGGCTTGAGCAATATCCCGCCTACGATTTTAGTGGGCCTATTTAGGCGGCCCCGCAATGTATCTTTCTGTATTCTCTTCTTTCTTTCCAACTTCGTTACCGCGGAATAAACAGTGCAAGTTTCGTACTAGAAATCGTCCCGCCCTGCCTGGTCGCGATAGTCTCCCGTACGCCTGCGGCCTGCCTACAACGCCACGCTACCCAGTAGTGACACCGGCCGAGGTTCAAGTAACCGGTGTCGCAACAGTTATGTGTACACATACGCGCACACACGCACACCGTCTAGCCACGTGTTACCAGTGTGAGAGAAGCGACAGCGTTTCTTGAGTTGTCGCCCTAAAGACCTCCGCCCCCAACAATTCTGCCCTGTGTTTTTCAGACACAGTACGGTGGTAGCCTGTGCTGCTGGCAGCGAATGTTCCAGACGGTTAGGGACTTTTACTCTTTAGCGCCTGACATGTAAAACGACCAGTAAGCTATCGGATTATAGAAGGCCCGCTCACTTACATAGATCCCATTCGGCACGCTGCACCAAAATAGGACATGCAGCCAAATGAAAAAGTGTCCTGCTCATTACGTTGATCTCGGCTGTTCTTTCCAAAGTTTGTGTCGCTCAAGTTGCGATCACGCCAGACCAAAACGCAACTGTCGTCGTCCTTTAGATGGAAAACGGGTCCTCACTCGGAAATACAGTAATGTCCTCTGCACTGCTTGACGTCGATCCCCTCTGTCGCGGAACAACCTGTCATGATCTTTTCAGGAGTTCGGGCGATTGTGCAGAAAGCAGATCACGTTCAATCTGTCATGACGTGTGATCGGCTGCGCAAATAGGCTTGAAGCTTCGACTGATGACGTGCAATAAAGCCGACACACAGACCGAAGCACTGGGCATCTAATACCATCACGGTCTCACCAAGAACACTTTGACGCTTAATGTTGGTTCAGAGTGTCTACCAAGTTGAGATCTCTAAATTCCCTGAGTTTTCCAGGTTTTCCCTGGGTACCTTCGCAAAATTACCTGAGTGACACAAAACTTTGTTTTATGTCAAGACGGGCTGACACCATGTCGCCCAATGCTTTCACTCTGTAGTAAGCATGTTAAAAAATGAACAGAAAACGACTTAAGCCAATTTGGTTATTAAGGAGTGGTGTTTATTTTATTCAAAAAGAAAACAGAAGGGAGGGGTTAGTAAAATTCACAGCTAATAAAGTATATTAAAAAGATGGTAAATCTCATTGCAAATCGAGCCTAGCACCCTCAAATAGGAATAAAATGGATATGAATACACATACAGATATCTTCGAACGTGAGCTATTTCTAACAACTAATAGCAAGCTCATTGGCATAAGGCGCGAACTTTGTCACAAGTGAGATTCTCTCTTAACAGCTGGTAAGTCAACCTCAACTGTCCTGACATATGCTGAAGCAAGATAGCAAGGTGGGCGAGTTGGTTAGGATTCATTGTTCTCTTGGTAACAGCGCAAGGGGACACGGACAAAAAAAAAAAGAAACACGACAACACGGGCGCCCGTGCCGTGTGGTCGTGTTTCTTCCTTTTGTCCGTGTCGCTTTGCTCTGTCATCAAGAGAACGACGTGCCCTGACATACTCTCAGCCTGCTCACAACGCCTCAGTGCTGCGTTTCACTGCGTTAAAGAGTTTATTTTGGTTTGAACAGAGGGACACCTGCATCTCGGCTTCAGCCAACACTTTGTTTTTTTGAGCTCAAGCTCCTTCAACGAAGCGGCGGCAGCGCGCTTCCTTTCCCGTTCATTCCTCAATACGTAGGTCCTTCCTGTTCTCGTTCTCCTTGCGCCACGCGTTCGCCCCACGGACCGTTTGAAACATCCTCTTGGTCAGTTGTACAGCCAGCGTCCGATTTTTCGGAATCCCTAGCGGCCGCAAAGACGTCCGAAAAATCGGGCAGTTCGTAAAAATGAATGCATGTCTTTCACTGCTCTTAAGAGCTCAAGTCGCCACAGACACATCCGAAAAATCTCCGAAGGCCTGCAAGTATACTTATTAGGCATATCGGTGCTCGCACTGTGACAGGAGATGGCGGGTGCACGCGGGTGTAATTAAGGAACAATACTGCATGCCGTGACAATTGCACCTTCCCACGCTTATGCTTCAGCGCAATACTTTTACATATGCTTCACCGCGTAACAAACTTGTATTGAGGCGAACATGACTTTCGGGAACCAGCTTGTGCAACGCGCCGTGCTTTCCAAGCTTCGAGGCCAATCGTGTGGACCACAAAGTGCTAACAGCGGCGAATTCTTTTAATGAAAAACCACGGCACAGAACGCCAAGAAGCTTAATAGCGAACGTCAAAGCAGCTATGCCTAGCGTTGCGGCGTTAGTGGCTACGGCTGCCAGCGGATCTGCGTGCGAGAGCGCCGGTTCGAGGCGGCGAGGTAATAAAAAATGCGGCGGTGGTGGCTTTGGTCAGTGCCTCCTCTATGCACTGCTGTGATTAATGTTGTTTCAGATCTGCGATCATGGCAAAAAGTTCGGAAAATCGGACGGCGAAGGGTTCTTGCGTCCGAAATTTGAGGCATTCCTATACATTGACTCTATGGGATGCGTGGTAGTGCCGCGAAGCCGTGCGAATTACAGGTCGTCCGGAAAGTCGGTCGTTGACTGTACAATGGCAACTCCTCCAGACGACGACACGGCGTCGAAGACGACTCGTTACGGTTCCTTTGTGTGACTCGAGCCAGTATTACCGCGACTTTCGTGCCCTTTCAATAAAATGGCAGCTAATTTTCCCTGATAGAAGCACAAATTCCCTGAGTTTTCCCCGAGTATTTCCGTTCTATTCAAAATCCCTGAGAATTACCGGTTTTTTCCGGTTTGTAGACACCCTGTGGTTACAGACCATACAAAGTTGTCCATAAAGCGGTAACTATATGCTGGTATCCGGTTAGCAAACGTTCACGTTATTTTGGATGCATTATTTTAATCTTACTCTTTCGTAATCGATATAGTGCCCTCGCCAAAATAAGTACTTGACCCTTGGCATTTCATCATATCGAAAGCACGCACTGTCAGCACACTTGAATGTGCACCTTATATGCCATGTTGTGAAAGCTGGCGGTCGCCATAATGACGTAGTAAATTGTACGCCGTCGCATCCCAGGAAATTCACGCCTTCAGTGACCGCGTTCGCGCTCCACTGTCTGTTTTATCAGGGGCGTATGTCAGTGAAGATCGCATCAAAACTTATATTAATGAAAGGAAAGACCAGAACACCGATAAAGTGGTGTGGTCCAAAGTGATCAAGATAATCCACATCACTTTAATCTGCCTTCTGCGTATTCTTGAACGCTCTCTCTCTCTCTCTCTCTCTCTCTCTCTCTCTCTCTCTCTCTCTTTAATGCGAATAGCATTCCTGTCATTTTCACACGAGTTTTCTTCCTTCAAGTCAAACCGCTTTCGCAAGGCCCCCAGAAATGACGGGAGCGCCGGCGTTCTGCAGAAATACGCGCCGACATCTAATTAAGTTTTGAATAAATTAACCGTTCGCAGGGATCGCTTCCTTCAGTCTGATGAAATAAGAGTCTTCGTTCCGGCGCACATCATGAATGATTTACATTAAAAAATAATAAAGACAGCTAGCTGAAGCTACTTCAAGACAGGACGTGATATCGTGCAACTATCGATTTCGTATCACAGCTTTTCAAAAAGTACACTGAGCATAATTTTAAAGAAATAAACAAATCAAAATTGGAGGCACGCACGAAGGCGTGCATACAAAACTGAGCTATGTTTCTAAAAAGCGTTAACTGTCTCCTCTGATCGCACACATACCACATGCACGAGTAAGACAGTGTTGACGTACAAAGCTGTATTACAATGTCAGGTTTAATGCTTGTTAGCCGAAGTGATGACTGCTAGGATCAATCAGCATGGTGAGCCTCTGCGATTACGCGCAGAAGAGGTCGCCTGCTCCAAAGATAGTGTGGTGGCGGCACGCGTCCATTTTGACGAAGACGGCAAGTGCCGCCAATTAGCAAGCGCCACTTGGCTTTAGACGTGGCGTTCGCATCGCATTTCTTGTTTCTTCTTTTTTCATATTTGCCCTAAATCTATATGAGAAACTTTAGCATATCTGTTTGGCTGCTCCCCCGCTGTTGATATCGATCTGACGTATTTTTGTAGGTTAAGAAGAAGAAGAAGAACAAGATGCGACCCGTCTCGCGCTTCGGTTTCACTACCCGTCGAACGGGTTGTATCCGCCTTCGCTGCTACCAAGTCCCGTAGCTTCGCCGAACGGGTACCGCAGCGTAAGTAACGTCAATGCCGCCGTAAAGCGATTGCTTGTAAGAGCAACTGCGTTTTGTTTGCCTTCCGGTGCTTGCACAACGCTTGACGTGCTCAGACCAAATATCATGATGTCATGTCGCTTGATGTCATGGCACGCCCAGCATCATCAATCATTTCGCCGCAGCAGCACGACAGTGCATTGAAGAGTCAGGCCTTATTGTGTATTCTGAAGTGGAATGATGCACTGGGAGAGAGGGAGTTATTTAGATTGAAAAGGGCGTGCGACTGCTCGCATTGGCGTCTTCAATAGATGCGCCAAGGTTGTACCGTGTGCTATAGCGTCTACACGAGACTCCAGTGCTGGGATGAGTGTTGCCTATTATCGCTGTTGTTAATCCGAAATTGGAGGAGGTGCCACGATGATTATATGACAGGAAAGCCACTGCGCCGGCATGCAGAGTTAGATACTTAACGCGTTCCCTGCGGTAATTGTTCGCTTATCTATTAGGCGCTTCTTCTTATGTTAGAGCACCCGGTACGTCCATCCGTCTGTAGGTGAAGGCGCTGGGACTTTCAACACTCTCAGATATCGTAATTGATGCGGGAGGTAAGACTGTCCCTTTAGGATGCCTCCGCATGCGTAAGCCCTTAGGCGACATGTAAACGTATCTTTTTCTCACTTCTGCAGCTATTCTTTTCACGTTTGTTCGGTTTTATACACGAAGCCAAAAGCCTTGAAATGGTTTTCAGAGAATTGAAAGTTAATCAAGCAGCATGTGTCGAAAAAGGGTGACGAAAAACGGAGCGGTAATGCAATCGCTAAAGTCTTCCATGTTGCTGATTATTCTCCTAACAGACCATCAGGCGTTCTTTTTTTAGTACCCGTCGCCATGACTCTGTGGAGTTCAGTGCTCTGCTGCTGGGTACGAGGTCGCGGCTTCGAGTCCCTGTCACATTCAGATGGATGCGTGTGCAAAAACGTTAGTGTACTTAAATTTAGCTGCTCACGTGTTCAAAGTCAATACAGAGTTATGCATTATGGTGTCACTCATCGCCCACCGTGAAGCCACCGGACGTCAAGCTTCCGCAATCTGAACAAATTGATTGTATGATTGGCCGACTAATTATCTGGGTTTAACGTCCCGAAGCTATAAGCACGGGCTTTGAGAGGTAGCATATCGGTGGGCTCAAAAATGATTTCGTACAGCATGTTTTTAGCGTTTGTTAAATGTGCCCGAATTGTGGTCAATCACAGTATAAACGAGACCGAAAAAAACGTGGTGCTGACGCCGGCAACGGTGCGCAGGTCGCGACTGCGTATACACTGCAAGTGCGGTCGCGATGCTGACGTTGTGCGCCACGTTTGCGGCCTGGTTCCTCGTCGGCGCAGCTTGCGTGCTCCTGGTGCAGGCCTACTTCATCTTCCGTATCATCACGTTACCCGCGCTGCACCGCGAGAAGGTCGGCAAGAAGTACGCGCCAGCCACCATACCTCAGGTGAAGACAGATCACGTTCCATGTACACACGCAGCACGCCGTGCCAGCCGCAGGTCATGCCGTACAATACGCCCAGGAAGAGCATGGCCCGTATTCACAAACAGCTCTTAGCTCTTACGCTGCAAAACTGTTCGTAACAGGAAATTCCAGCCAATCCTGACGCTGGACATATTATTAACCAAGGCGGCTAGCTAGGCAATGTAATATAGCACTTGCGAATGAAAAGCGCTAAACCAAGCATGAACTCTTGAAAATCGTTTGATGACGTAGCAAGCCCCCACCATTAATGTATATCGAGAAATCTTCGAGATAATGAAATTCAACCAAATCGTCCAACCATCATATCTTGAGAAGTTCCCAGTAAGATGAAATGCAGGAGCTTACGTACATACCCTCTCCTTCGAGAGGTCTACAAAATCCCGAAATGACATAGCAAGCGACCATCACCATTTTTAAGATGTCCTACATGTCATGAAACGCACTACAAGCGCTCTATTTGGAGCAGGTAACATTTTGTTACAACTCGTAAGCACCTACTCCATCGTGTCGGGGAGAAAGTCTGACACGATGGTACAGTCATTATTTTGTGTATTCTTCAGCAGATGTTTGAGTTGCTTTCAACGACAATGATATCGTTTTTAACATATCGACGCAGTAAGCGAGCGGCGACAATTTATAATGTCAACTGAACGATCGCCACGCACAATTCTGTACTCAGACGTAACGAGCGCTCATTTTATCGAGTAATCTGCTACTGTATTCATCATCATTTCCTAATTACCTCTTGATACGCTAGATAAAGTTGGCAGCGTTGGTCTCTGCTAATAAAATAAAAAACAAGCGGATGCCGGCGCCGTGGCGAACAGCAGCTCCAGCATAAATCGTATAAGAAACCTGCATAACAAACAGGCACGTAACACACGCAGAAAGAACAAACGAATACGTTGACATTTTCGTTCATCGCCATTCGCCGCTTTGAACAAAAAAAAAAAAACCTTCGCGAATAAACAGCGTTTGGTCACCCTTGCTTTGACACCCTTGCCTGAACGTTGGCTCAAGCGACATTTATTCTTGGACCCTTTCGATCACTTCAAGACTCCCCCTTCCCATGAACGCCAACCTTTGCAAGGTAACTTTTATAAACTTGGATATGTCTATCAACCTTACCTGCAATAAAAATTCACTGAGCAATGTTCCTTTTTTTTTTTTTTTTGCCCACACGGAATGCGACGGAAGCTCAGCCTCAGCTTCGTGACGTCGCGCTCTGCAGCCTTTATGCACCACCAGCAGAAAAGAACAGGGGATTCAACGGGAGCCGTTTTTCTTCGCAGCTTACGCGTGCAGATTCGCTCCATTAATCAATTTCAATTTCGTATTGTTGTATATTTTATTATATATATATATATATATATATCCGGACAGGCCGCCATTGCAATCTGAACCTGCCAACGTTCAACGTTACATCGTTATCTAGTGAGGCGAGTCTAGCAGTGTTATTCGAGGAATTAGAGGGTAGTAAATGGGATATGTAGGGCTCAGTGAGGTTAGGAGGACAAAAGAAGCATATACTGTGCTACCGGGGCTTAGCGGAGAGACGGCAACTAGGAGTCGGATTCCTGATTAATAAGGATATAGCTGGTAACATACAGGAATTCTATAGCATTAACGAGAGGGTGGCAGGTCTTGTTGTGAAACTTAATAAGAGGTACAAATTGAAGGTCGTACAGGTCTACGCCCCTACATCCGGTCATGATGACCAGGAAGTCGAAAGCATTTATGAAGACGTGGAATCGGCGATGGGTAAAGTCAAAACAAAATACACTATGCTGATGGGCGACTTCAATGCCAAGGTAGGCAAGAAGCAGGCTGGAGACAAGTCAGTGGGGGAATATGGCATAGGCTCTAGAAATAGCAGGGGATAGTTATTAGTAGAAGTTGCTGAACAGAATAATATGCGAATAATTAATACCTTCTTCCGCAAGCGGGTTAGGCGAAAGTGAACGTGGAGGAGCCCGAATGGCGAGACTAGAAATGAAATAGACTTCATACTCTGCGCTAACCCTGGCATCATACAGGATGTGGACGTGTTCGGCAAGGTGCGCTGCAGTGACCATAGGATGGTAAGAACTCGAATCAGCCTAGACTTGAAGAAAGAACGGAAAAAACTGGTACATAAGAAGCCAATCAATGAGTTAGCGGTAAGAGGGAAACTAGAGGAATTCCGGATCAAGCTACAGAACAGGTATTCGGCTTTAACTCAGGAAGAGGACCTTAGTGTTGAAGCAATGAACGACAATCTTATGGGCATCATTAAGGAGTGTGCAATAGAAGTCGGTGGTAACTCCGTTATACAGGATACCAGTAAGCTATCGCAGGAGACGAAAGATCTGATCAAGAAACGCCAATGTATGAAAGCCTCTAACCCTACAGCTAGAATAGAACTGGCAGAACTTTCTAAGTTAATCAACAAGCGTAAGACAGCTGACATAAGGAACTATAATATGGATAGAATTGAACATGCTCTCAGGAACGGAGAAAGCCTAAAAGCAGTGAAGAAGAAACAAGGAATAGGCAAGAATCAGATGTATGCGTTAAGAGACAAAGCCGGCAATATCATTACCAATATGGGTGAGATAGTTCAAGTGGCTGAGGAGTTCTATAGAGATTTATACAGTACCAGTGGCACCCACGACGATAATGGAAGAGAGAATAGTCCAGAGGAATTTGAAATCCCACAAGTAAAACCGGAAGAAGTAAAGAAAGCCATGGGGGCTATGCAAAGGGCAAAGGCAGCTGGGGAGGATCAGGTAACAGCAGATTTGTTGAAGGATGGTGGGCACATTGGTCTAGAAAGACTGGCCACCCTGTATACACAATGCCTCATGACCTCGAGCGTACCGGAATCTTGAAAGAACGCTAATAATCCTAATCCATAAGAAAGGGGACGCCAAAGACTTGAAAAATTATAGACCGATCAGCTTACTGTCCGTTGCCTACAAAGTATTTACTAAGGTAATCGCAAATAGAAACAGGAACACCTTAAACTTCTGTCAATCAAAGGGCCAGGCAGGATTCCGTAAAGGCTACTCAACAATAGACCATATTCACACTATCAATCAGGTGATGGAGAAATGTGCAGAATATAACCAACCCTTATATATAGCTTTCATTGATTACGAAAAAGCGTTTTGATTCAGTCGAAACCTCAGCAGTCATGAAGGCACTACGGAATCAGGGTGTAGATGAGCCATATGTAAAGATACTGGAAGATATCTATAGCGGTTCCACAGCCACCGTAATCCTCCACAAAGAAAGCAACAAAATCCCAATAAAGAAAGGCGTCAGACAGGGAGATACGATCTCTCGAATGCTATTCACAGCGTGTTTACAGGAGGTATTCAGAGACCTGGAGTGGTAAGAATTGGGGATAAAAGTGGTGGAGAATACCTTAGCAACTTGCGATTCGCTGATGATATTGCCTTGCTTAGTAACTCAGGAGACCAATTGCAATGCATGCTCACTGACCTGGAGAGGCAAAGCAGAAGGGTGGGCCTGAAAATTAATCTGCAGAAAACTAAAGTAATGTTTAACAGTCTCGGAAGAGAACAGCAGTTTACGATAGGTAGCGAGGCACTGGAAGTGATGAGGGAATACATCTACTTAGGGCAGGTAGTGACCACGGATCCGGATCATGAGACTGAAATAACCAGAAGAATAAGAATGGGCTGGGGTGCATTTGGCAGGCATTCTCAAATCATGAACAGCAGGTTGCCACTATCCCTCAAGAGAAAAGTTTATAACAGCTGTGTCTTACCAGCACTCACGTATGGGGCAAAAACCTGGAGGCTTACGAAAAGGGTTCTGCTGAAATTGAGGACGACGCAACGAGCTATGGAAAGAAGAATGATGGGTGTAACGTTAAGGGATAAGAAAAGAGCAGATTGGGTGAGAGAAGAAACGCGGGTTAATGACATCTTAGTTGAAATCAAGAAAAAGAAATGGGCATGGGCAGGACATGTAATGAAGAGGGAAGATAACCGATGGTCATTAAGGGTTACGGACTGGATTCCAAGGTATTAGATTCGTCGGACGATCCCACCGCTGTTACCAGTTGTAGGAGTTGTCGGACGATCTCGCCGCTGCCACCATTTGTAAGCGTTGAAGGTCGTAGAGAGGAACGTGGGAGGAACTAGGTGAACAGGGTTTATTTACATTCTTTACACTTGAACATGGGATACATTTACACAGTCTAGCGTGACTCCCAAATGGAGCCCGCAAGATGAAGCATACAGCAAACGAGCACACCGCTCACGAGTACACTGACGAGCACAGAGCACGACGACGAGCACACCCCAGCAGCCGACAACAGCCGCTTATAACCACTCCGTTCGACGTCATCGTTCGATGTCATCGTTCGACGTCATCGTTCGACGTCATCGTAGAAAGTCATCGTGGTCGCCTTTGTGAGAAGGGGGTAGGGGTTTTACACACACACATGCCGCACAGGTTTCGGTGCTCTCACTGAGGGCCGACGACCTTTGCAGCGCAGTCGTCGTGGTATCCATTGTCCCGCGTCCCCGTAGTCAGGTGGTCACGCCCGACCCCAGCCGGCACCTCTAAATTCCAGAGCGGACCTCGCACCGCGGCCTCCGCCGCTGCACATTGTCTGGTGTCTCTAAAAGCGCATGGGGAGGTTGCGCCAATTACCTACCCTCGAGAACTCCCCTGAGTTGACCCCTCGCCGCGTGGCTGCCGGTTATTCGCAGTTCTCTGAAGTGCGCCACCACCCCAGATCGATCGACGCACCTGCAGCGGGCTGAAATAGCTGCAGGCCGGCCCTAACAAGGGAAGGGAAGCGTAGCAGGGGGCGGCAGAAAGTTAGGTGGGCGGATGACATTAAGAAATTTGCAGGGACAACATGGCCACAATTAGTACATGACCGGGGTAGTTGGAGAAGTATGGGGGAGGCCTTTGCCCTGCAGTGGGCTTAACCAGGCTGATGATTATATATATATATATATATATATATATACATAGTCGCCGGAAACCCTCTGAACTGATGATCATGTCATAATTAACCTATTGTCGCAATTTCATGACATACAGACGCTGCTAAGTCAGGCCGGGATGTTTAAGCGAAAAAAAAAAACTATTTATTAATCATGTGTATAGTATTGTGAAGGCGACCTACCAATATGTCGCCAACTCTCGTTTGGAAATTAAAGCAATACAGCAAGTTTAGACGGATAAACGTTATGTCAAAACCGCGTGGATATGTGCATTCATGTCCCCCACAAGCTCTCAATATTCGCTTTCTCTACCACAAATTGCTTTAGAAGCTTCCATACGATATGAAACATTGCGCTTACAAGGCAAGTGGCATGCGATGAGACAAGGTGCGTATACCAAGGCATTTTTTCCCCAGTACAGGCCTTTCGTCGATTTTTCGTAACAGGTCCACTCAGTTTCACAATGGGGAAACAAACAATGTGAAAATTTTGCAGATGTCGGTGATCCCGTTATGCCAATACTTGGTTGTGCAATTCGTACGTTTGTGTTCAAGCACAAGAAAAAAGTTCCTGTTTGAATTTTCTGGAACGCAGAAACTTCTCAAAGCCATCCAAGCTGAAGACTGGAAAAAAGAGCGCGACACATTGCTCGTGGCCAACCTCGCTAGCCAGTTTCTATTCAGGGAGTGGAAAGAATCTGCTCTGATTCGTCGGTAAGTCAACCGACAAGGCGTAGAAAGCCTCACTCACTTGCGCTTATTTTGAACCGACGTTTCGCAGCTGCTGTGTCTAGCGTTGTCTACAAGGATAGTAAAGTGACAACTGGGGGCCTTTGTGTATGTTTCAGTCATACTGTTTCGTCGATGAAGCCTCGTGTATTGCTACGCAGGAAAGCTGATATATCTTGTGATTGCTTCCTTTGTTTTCAGTTTTTAGTTTCAGTTTTCAGAATGTTTATTCAGACATACATTGCCTGGGTTGGAAGGACTAAAGGCAGATGAACTCTGCCTGACTAAGGTCCCTCCACCCATACATACATTGTAACGGGCTCCAAGGCCCAATGGCCTGGTGCCAGGACTCCAAGGTTTAAAACACTGTCTCTTGAACACTGACTATTCAGCATTCTTGTTGTAACTACCTGGGAGGCAGACAGTCTCGGAAAGGAATGAGCTGCGTAGGGCATCGATAAAGCGCGTTTCCTGGGTTCTTAGAGATCGCGCGTACAGAAGCAAGAAGTATAACGCTGTCGTACGTGCGTCTAACTTCTGTCTCCTTCCTCTCTTCCTCTTTTATGTTTTTCAGCGTCTTCTTTTCGAAAATAAACAAGGCTTTTCGTGCGGTTCTTCGTGGTCCCGCTAGCAAAGTCTTAAGCAAACTACAGGTTAGGATCGAGATGAAAGTGCAAGAAAGCAAACGTACTAAAGCACCTTCCCTGTTTTATACCTTTAGATACGAGAGATTGACTTCGGTAACGACTTTGTGAGCGTCAACAAGATGGCAGTGGAAAGTGTCACTCTGCATGAGATTTGGAAGACAATCGAGGTGAGTATGCACTTCGAATATAGCGCGCAGGCATTTAAGCGGCGGCGTACGGCCGGCAGACAAAAAAGTCCAATGGTATAGTCCTTGCAAGTTGTTGTCACTCAGTTCCTTCTGTCTCAACGGCATTAAGCTGTCACCTACAAATTCACAAATTCAAATTTATTGAAACTTCGTCATTTTGCTACTGCTGTCACATCGCTCTCTCTCGCTCGCTGGCTTTCTTCTTTTTTTGCGTGTGTGGAGAGTACGATACGGGCTCTGGGATAACCGCTCTCGCACTCAAAAAGAAGCCCTTTTGTGGAAGCAGTGACAACAGCCTTATAGGCTCGTTACAACTTTAGCTCGAACATCTGGAAGAAAGTTTATAAAAGTGTATTTTGATTTCTTATCGCCAATAGTCGACAAACGCGTCTTTAGCGGTAAATAGACTCACATAGAGGCCTCACGTGTCGTTCTTTTTTTCGTCTTAGGTCAGAAGGCCAGGTTTTATTGAGCAGAAAGGTCAATAAAACTCTACCCCAAAATACGCTGTGAGCACTAAAATGAGACTAAGACATTTGGTGCCTGTAAAGACACGCATCCCGAGTTAACGGCGTTCTTTGCATTCTAGCGTGCACTGTAAAATAAATGAACACCCTTTTTCACTTTTAAGGGTGTGAATTATTTTACAGTGTATACAGATAAACCGCTACTGTAGCGTCAACACTTATAAAGCTGTGATTAGAGATTGGCATTTTTACTTCAACGTAGAGATGCGACAGCGTATTTTTTTTTCGTCCCTGTCCCTACATAACATTGTACAAATTTCCTTGCACGCTAAACAAAAACGCATCGGAACTACTTTCATTCACGACTGCAAATAAGTTGCAATGACCAGTGCATGTGGCGGGACGCCCCCAGTGCGTTATGTCCGGTTTGATCAGGAGCCCCCTGCCTTGGAATTCTTGCAGTAAGTACTGGCTTTTTAATACGAAACATTATGTGCCTGACACAAGGCACCATAGGGAGGTTCCTGTATCGCATCGTTCCGAGCCTTATCAACGAAAAAAAACGAGTATGTTGGTGAGATCTTAACCGTGTCGCTCAGCACAAGAATCCCTATGCTCTATTCATTAAACCACAGACACGCGCACGTGGCTTCTCCCCTGCCAAGGCTAAATAAAATTTTTAGGCTATCGCCGTCTGCGTTATACGGCATAGGAACAATTTCCTTTAAACAAGCGAGGACACAAGCTGCGTGCGCCAAATAATTGCCGACCTTACTACGGTCCGTCGCGTGCATCACGTTCACAGCAACACGGTTGCTCATGAAACAGAGCGTTTATCCCAATGTTTAATCCTCTTCGGTATTGGCACAGGTTGCAATGTTTCCTCGCCGAAGGCACAGACAAATCAGTGTTTGTGCCCCTCTGCCGTCATACTATCGATGCCCCCTTGCTGCTATCGCCGCATACACACTTAATTCACACACACAAATGCTCCCTCTATGCAAATATTTTGGTCCATTTGGTAACGCTTTGCGGAACCGCAAATGACGTTGGACAGCCACCTGTAACATGTTTCGCATAACAGCTACTGACGCGGTGGGGTGCTTCCCGTGTGTGCATATATATATATATATATATATATATATATATATATATATATATATATATATATATATATATATTCGTTCCCTCTTTCAGTCAACACGTCACGCCAGAACGATGTTTCTGCCCCCGCACTACACGGTCTCATCGTGTCCATTAATCTCGCGCTTTTCTTGCCGTTGGCATTAACGTAAATGGACGGTTACTGTTTATCTCTGAATTTGTGCGCTGAGTGCGTATACCAGCTGAGCTTGAAAGTCGCGGTCCTCTTGAGGCGAAATGTGTTAGGCTTCCACAGCGCGCGCATGTTGGCACGTGGCGTTTCTCGTGAGCTGCCGTTGATTCCAGGAACGCGATATCGAGACACCTAGTTTCACATCAAGCATACGACGTTCTCGCCTTGTCGATCTGCAGGAGCTGGACATGTTCTGCAGCTTCGAGTATCCGGGCGGCTTCTCCATCGGCATTGACGCCGAGCTCAACATGGGAGCCCTGGCGTCCGTGGTCATCAAGGTACACCGCTTAGCAGTCAAAGGCCGCCTGCAATTTTCCCGGAAGCCATACACCCACTGGTCCTTCGCCTTGTACGAGGTCGGTTGCATCGTTGACGCGCCAATTAGTTACTGACAGCCAACGTCTCTTTAGACAACAGCGTAACTGCACGCTAATAACGTTATGCGCTCACACTAATCGTCACCTGCGTTTCCCGCTGAAGTGCATTGGCTATCAGCGGTCTAGCGTGACTGCAGACGTTAAATCTGATACGCTCTCCGTTATAAAAGAGGTGTTGCTCATGAACGCACCTCGAGGCTGTTGGTAGCAATGCTACAGCGCCTTTCTCGTGTGTCATTGCTGTATTGTCTCGCAATTCACCACTCCGTAATCTACCTAATCGCTACTCTATAGTACTTTCCTTCTCTCTCAAAGCAACAAAGCCCGAAAGTAATGTATATACGCGAATTCAGGAGCTCTGTGCGCAAAACTGGTTTTGGCCATTTGAGCTGATGTTGTGACGCAGCATATTCACATGATGTTTCGTATCTGAAAACAGGCTCCGCGGGACAGAAGGTGTGCCAATTTCCAGCAGTATAGTAGAGTGGCAGCAGAAGCAGACAGCGGGGAAGAGTTACTATATAAAAAAAAAATCTGGACATGGCAAAAGGTGTGACATGCTCAGCCGTCTATTATAAATGCAAGCTTTCTTTGCAGCTGCGAATGAAAAGCTGCGTGAATCCGGCACAAACATTTTTGAGCAGGTAGCTGTTCAGAACGATTCCCGAAGCAGCGAACGCTTTGGCATGGCATTGCAAACTAACGCCTGTCATCGGTCATTACGCCACACCCTGCCGTACTTGATCCCGGCTTAACGATGCCAGAAGGCAAAAGCAAGGGTAGATATATCTATTTATAGTGACGTAACCATCAAATCAATGATGAACGTGCATTCTTCTTTCTGGGCTTTGCAGGAACCGAAGGTGTCCTTAACAGTAGAGTCATCGCTTCAAGGTCAAAATTATCCGCAGTTAGCGAGAGCAGTGACTGGAATGGTGAGTGTGCGTTCGCGGTTAGAAACGCCCTTTGTATACAAGGCGACTCTCATGTTTTCTGAGGCTTTCACAGAATTCTTAATGTGTGTCCATTGTGCCCAATCCACAATTTTAGCTTTTCAAATTAGAAGCCTACTATTGTAACTTGCCACTTCTTGCGGCTATATATGTTTACGCGGTGACATATAGGGACATAACTCAGCAAGGTGGCTGACTGGGCTCATTTGTAACCCATACTGAACGCGAACAGCGCAAATGCAACAGACGGTCGTAAACGACACGGGACAAGGGCTGACTTCCCATTGACGATTTAGCGACAGGTGTGCAATGTGTATGCATACGTATAAACGTAATAACGCCGCATTTTCGAGAACGTTATTAAACGTGGCTCTATAGCTTATATTCAAATATTGGGCTAGGTAGTTGTGCATGATTCAGCGGTTTCAGTTCTCGTCAAAAGTCGCATTACATTTCGAGCCTGTAACTTACTTGCAGATGCTGTGCCATCGAACTCACTATGCTCTACGTAAAAGTATATATATATATATATATATATATATATATATATATATTTTAGCCACAATCACTTCGCTCGGCGTTCGATTCAAAATGAATCGCACTTTGGTTTTGAAGTTTGCGGCCCGACAACGTTGTTCTTCTGAAAACAGGCGCAACACAATCCTCGTTCCAAGTTCGACCAGCCGACTTTCAATACAGCGATCACGCCTTAATTGCAGTCGCAGTGAAGGGTTTGTCTAAAAATCAATCGCCTTTCTACCGTGGTCGATGTAGCATAAACGAAGATTTCAATTTGACGATTCGCGCGGCTTCCGGTGGCGACGTTTCCCTCTTGAAAAACAGGTGCGACGCAAGCTTCGTTCGAAGTTCAACCTGCCGACTTACGTGATAGCGATCAAGCCTTTCTTCCTGATCCCTGAGCTTCGCGTTCTTTCCACGCACCACGAGAAGTTGAGCCAGACCGGAACCCTCGAGATAACCGTCGTGGAGTGCTCCAGACTTGTACTCTGCGAAGGCTCTTTCCAGCTGTACTGCATGATCTCTCTGGGTAAGGAGATATGGTGCCATTAATCTTCTTAAATTTCTTCTGGTTCAGTGATTCTTACAATAATCAAAAATACTTGAAGGATAGTTGATATGATTAAGAACAAAGGTGTAAACTGACGTGAGTACCAGCAACACTGCATTGAACAAGTTATGCCGACTTTGTGACACCGATTTCTGCGGCCAAAATCGCAAAGCTATTCGTTCGTACACAGGTGTTCCTTGCTATTGCCCAACCGCCTCCGCTAATTATATGTCCAGCATCAGGATTGGCTGAAAATTTCTCTTACGAACAATTCTAGCAGTAAGAAGCGTTGGTGAATACGGGCCCCGTGGTGTTTCCCGAAGTTTTGCAAAAGCCCCCAAGTTGAAGGAATCTGTGACTACGTCTCTGTACCGCATCTTTACAGCTAGCTGGTGGCCCCCATGTAAATATTCTCCGAATAATATGTTGTCATTCTCTGAACAGTCGTGATTGTAAATTTGGGTGCTTGAAGTGTCACAAGCTCCCTCCAATTCGCCTAAACACTCGACGAATGCTTCCACATACGACAAAAAAGCTTCCATGATAATTGAGCCATTTTTAGAACACTTTGAAAGTTCCACGTTCGGATATTTGTTCCTCATGCCCCTTTCTGAGATGCTGCATGTCTTGATTTTGTTAAAGATAAGATTATTCTTGGCTTCAGTTCAGAGAACGCGTCCAATGTATATATATATAGTATACAGAGTTGTTTTTGTTCTGTTTGCCTTCACGAGAATAAACATGATGAGCTTCATCGCTTGCTGATTACTTTTGACGAAAAAAAAAGTCACTCTTGATGAATGTACTCCCTCTGCTCTGCGCAAACTTTACATGCTCAAGGGAGTAATTACACAACTTTCTAATGTTATTTTCAATTTCCTCAAGTGAACCAGATTTTTGTCGAATTTATTCATATTGCTTGAGTTATATTTTGCAAAAAGACGTCGGCCCTCTTTGCCATGGCAATATTCTTGAATTTTGCTTCTACAATCACCTTT
This sequence comes from Dermacentor andersoni, assembly GCF_023375885.2. Lineage (NCBI taxonomy): Eukaryota > Metazoa > Arthropoda > Arachnida > Ixodida > Ixodidae > Dermacentor > Dermacentor andersoni. The sequence continues at coordinate 57,092,916 of NC_092817.1, read as the reverse complement.
AGATGTCGCAGGTTCAAATATTTTTTTGTTGCTAAACATTTCTCTCTTTTTCCCGTCGGTTCTATACAGCTACTGCCTTTCTGCTTGGTACCAATCATAAGGACTAGTCAAGTCGACTATCTTTTTTTTTTTTTGTGACGTTTATCCTTTAGCGCCACGAAATTCTGTACCTTCTGTACTTTCGAATTTAGAAAAAAAAAAGGAAGCTTTGACCAAATTCACAAACGCTTTTCTACGTAAAACACCTTGTCATTGGCCATCTGTGCTTGCTAATAATATATGTTTGCTATCCCCATTTGGCCGGCGCCTGTTTTTTACGAGCCACTCTAGAGTACAAAGCGCTTTTGCGAATACGGGCCGTTTCACTCAAAGAGCAATTTATCTTTCTCCGCTACAGACGAGCTGGAATGGATCGACATGGACGAAGTGCTGGGGACGCCGTGGCAGAACATCAGCCTCGAATTGTTCAAGCCGGTCGGCGTAGCCCTTGGAGTCGAATTCAGGAACGTATGAACCTTTCAAATATTTTTTTTTAAATACGCGTGTCTTGCGATGTTTAAATCGGCGCTAATTAGAAATTTATAACCTCGCAGATGGCTGCAATATTTCTGTGGTTTTTCGCGTTGTCATGAATACAAGCGTAATACCGGCATCAACGTTATCGCACACTGCTCAAGCCTTAAGTAGAGTAATTAGCGTGTGTCTGCGTTAAGAGCCATTCGGCAGGTTGGCATATATAGCGTATGGTCGTGCTGTATGTGCCAGCGCGCCGCCATGCGCCACAGAGACCAACCACACTAGGCCTACAGCCTAAGCCTGACGAACCTCCAATGCAAAGCGCGTCTTTTTCGCATTAAGAAAGCGCTTATACGTTGGAGACAGATAAGGCTTAGAGGTTGAGATCAGCGCTAAGCCTAAATTTCGGCCCGCTTGAGGTTCATTTCTTTCGAATTTTGTGACAGACTACTTAACCAAGAAAACCTGCAAGGCTTAGCAGTAAGACAGTACTAAGTATTTTGATATAGAGAACACTGTGGGTCTCGGTCACAACTTACGCTGGCGCTTCTATAGAATTTGTCTGCCCTCGCAGCCATGTCGTGAGCTGTCTATTCTGTCTATAGGGACAGAGTTCGTAACGGCACCCTTCATTATGAATAAAAAAAAAAAGCTGGAAACTATGCAGTCAATTCAAAAGCATTGCATGCCTATAACTTTTGTATAATTATCTGAATCTAGCGAATTCTCAAAGCTCGAGGATGCTTCCTGCCTTTCGTTTCGGGGTAAATTTTATCCGCAATCATGGGATGCTTCCTAAGGTTTATACAGATGCTTTGTGCAACTAACAGGCCAAATTTTTGCGTCTTTTCAAGGTTCGACGAGGTGCATTTTTGTTCGGATACTTTTCTCTCGCAGTCTGTTACTACACGAGAAGTGCATTCTCTAGTTTTCGCCCAATGAGCACTGTATTTGAAGTATGCGGCATGAAAAAGCAACGCTCAACTTGACTCGTTACATATTCAAAGGCTTAGTGGACTTCTTGTTACATTTGATGGACAGGCATTTGTTTCAAGCGGTGAACCAAAAATAACTATATCAGTCAAGGAGCGTCACCGATGTATATACCGATGATCATCAACTATGTGACGCAAACATACACAATGAAGTTTTAAGCGACAAAGTAAAAATACTTTATCACTTAATCACTTATCACTGAATCGGTCATCTCGGTCTTCATAGCCCTTATCCTCGCACTTCCCGAGCTCCACGCTTTCAGTGTATGATATGAAGCCGTGAAGCGCTCGCGAATTTATATATATATATATATATATATATATATATATATATATATATATATATATATATATATATATATTGCATATCAGAAAAATAACGCCCTGTATACATTGTCAGTGTAACCTGTGCCCAATTCTCACGTTATGCTAGATGCAACTCCGCATCTCTTACGATTTCTGTCTGTCCTTTTCGTTTGGCATATCAGAAAACGGTAGAAGGGAGACGCCGCGAAGTCGTATACGTTGAAAGCCTCACACGTAACTCGCCACTCGCCGCCGGCGGGCTGTTGGTGGTAAGTACGAAGTAACCATTCATTCGAATACCTCACGGAGTCTTTAACGTCAATCTCTCTTATCTTTACGACTGCAGTGATCGCATATGAGAGCTTACTATACAATAAAATGAAATCGTAACACCTTCAACAGCCGCACAATGGGCACCTTTCGGAACCAGAGGCCCAATTCTCTCACGTTTGTGCTAGTGAGGCATCTAAATTTATACTGGGCTTTTTCTTTTACGCCACACTGCTCATGTAGCCAACCCCTCCAAAGGTCTCCAGCCACTCCAATGATCCAAAGCGCGTAACCTGCTCACGCGAAAACCGTGAAATGTCCAAAATGTGTTCTTCGGTTGTACGAAACTATCAAGCCAATTGCAACCGACGGGCTGCGTCAAGGCTCAATATATCGCTGTAGAAACACAGAGCTGTGCAGTTTATCTGCCCAATCAGATCACTTATAGTTGGCCGCACCTGACAAATTAAGTGCGTTTGACATGCTGCCTATTTTTTTTTACTGCCCGATAACTTTCTGTCACATGGTTTATGCGAGACTGACCTTCAATTCGTTTCAATTCTGTTCTCTATGAGGGAAGAACATGGTGCGAATACGTTTTAGCTTTTTATGCGTTTTTTAAACAGAAAATGAGTGATTCGTATGTTGTTTTCTTTTCTTTTTGTATTATTTTTAGCAGCTTACTTCGCTTCTGTTACCGCAGGCATATATACCTGTGCTTTGCATCTGTCACCAGTTGCACTTTTTTTGTTCGCTTACGTTCTTTTTTTTTTTTTCATCTCTTTTTACCAAGAGCACCTCGTACGAAATGCAGAACGCCCTTATTTATGCCGCATGTGAGAGTGCAGCACTTGCTGTCGGCATGTCTGGCATTTTCTTTTATCTTCTTTTTTTTTGCTCCCGCCATGTAGTTGCTCGATGCCATCGAACTGTACATGGGAGGACCTGGCTTTGACAAGCTGTTCCTAGGCAGCTTTTTCCGCAATCGCCACGTTTAGATTGATTGACTGATTTGATTTGATGTGCGTAATATCCTATGGTGATGCATACCAGCCGCTAACATTTACACACTGATGGCTTAAAAGCAGCTTAAAATATCGAGTAATGTTTGTTTTTTTTCGCTTTGTTTTCGTTTGAGTTAGCTGCGAGATCAGCTTCAGATCAGTCATCTGTTACACGAGATTTTCCGGCTCACCGATGTCATGATCGCGCGCACCTGCATTCCGGAAACCGAAAGGGTGAACACAAAAAGGTTGAAATAATAATAGTAATTCGAAGCCCAATCGGGAATTCTAAGTTGTGTCCAACGATAGTAACGGCATGTTTAATGTTACTAGGTGGAAAGGTTGACCAAGATTTTGCTGTCCGTGTTCAACACGGCGGCGTTACTGAAGCCGCGCCCGCCTATACAAACGGCATAGAATGTATGTGTGAACCCCCATTAGATGTTAGTATAAGACCGTCCACGCTTAGAGGAAGCACCTGATTGGTTCTCAGTTTGACGTAACAAACAGGGATATCTCTTACAGTTTACGTGACATAAACGAGTGCTGTAACGCCTACCGTGCATATCTATCGACACAGGTTTAGCCTGCAGTCGGATCAGTTGATTGTAGAGATTCGTTATTGCATTATTGCGCAATAAAACGATTGTGAATCTGCAGCTCTTGATTCGAGATTTTGGATGCGATTGAGGCTTGAATGTTAATGAGGTGTTTGCCGTAACGTGGGGGCTGTATACGTTCTTAGAAGTCCGCCGAAGTTAGCTTCACTGCAGATATAAATGTTTTGCGGCGAAGCGTGCTTCTGTGATTCCATTCGTTTTCCAAGTGACAGCTAATGTGTCGTAGGTATGTGCTTGCGCGAAACCGAGAGCAATGCCATGTAAAACTGCCGGAATCGGAATGCCGGAACGGAGTTGAGCCTTTTTTTTTTTAATCTGAGAACGTGGTTAACCTGTTGTGCCATAACAAGATTGGGTGCCTAGATTGGGTGCAATGTGATTTTCTCAACGTTCAAGATGCGCGGTGTGAGCGCCGCTTCGTGCGCTCGCACCACGTGTTGACAGCCTAGATTTGTCGCAGACAAAATACAATGGCGTTCCAGTTACTTTCTTTAATAAAATGCTGTTTTATGCATTGAAACGCAAGAATAATTGGAACGCCAATGTATTCCGTCGGTCACCTCGAACATTAATATCTCGAAACAGGTGCGGTCCTCAGAATTCATTCCAAGTGAATACGCTTGGCGAACTCATTAGCTACAATTCATAAATTAAAATAAAGCTGGCGTAGCATTATTAATTATAAAGTTATTCAGCGTAATTATGGTAATTATTAATTTGGTATTTTGCTTTTTTGGAGAAGCAATCGCCGCCTCATCGAGTGATATAGACCAGGGGTTAGAATTGTGCTATCTGCCACGGAAAGCGTTTGGTGCCGCAAAAAAAAAGAAAAAAAAAAGACAACCACCCTGTATATCTAATATGCATATAGCATGGAACCCCTGCAGGCTATGGCAATAGTCATGTTTTTTTTTTTTTTTCGTTCCTCGTTGCTTGCACTAGGAATCTTTGGCTCTCACTCTCAGTAGGCTTCCTTACGATGGAATGCGGAAACAAAAAATAACGCCGGTATCTCATTCAAGCAAGAGTTTAATTTGGGCGAGCCGGTTTATTGTTAATTGGGTAATGCAGCGTGAGGAATTCAGGGACAAAGAAAACACCGAACACTGGACCAGCGCTGTCTAATCAGCGCTCGTCCAGTGCTCCACGTTTTCTTTGTCCCTGTCTTCCTTGCACTGCATTTCCCAACTAGGTATCTAATTGATGGGCGGTACTAGCATCGTTATATTAGTATCTTGAAAGCATCAATTTTGAGCGAGCATACTGACTGCTTTCTTATCACTGTCTTTAGGGAGACTTGATTGTTTCCATTGAAGGAGTTCGAATAGTCGACTTCAAGCAAGCAGCCAAGGTCCTATCCAAAGCCAGAGAGCAGTAAGTGCCTATTAGCCGTCGTTGTATGGTCGTTGTAGCTTGCTGCTTAGACACAGAAGAAAACTGGCAGGCAGCCAATGTGCACTCAATTACGTATTCCTTTTTGTACTCCGTGAGGGGAAATACTTAACAAAGCCCACGAGCTGTGTAAACACGCGTTTATCCTTATCCTGTGTCTTGTGTCTTCGTGCGCGTGAGCGCAGAACATAACATCCACCTCCGCGAAAACCGACGAACTGAACGCTCATTGCAGGGTCGTCATCAACGTCGAGAGAAAAAAGGATTTCAAGTGGGACAAGAGAAAGGCCCTAAGCTCCTCGCCGCCACCAGAACACGTGCGTTGAAATTACGTGTGGCCACGACTCATGCAGTGCAATCTAATATCAGCGCTTGCTCTGTGTAACGCAGAAAAGTGCGGACGGTATTTAAAGTTCGCTCGGAAGGTGTTCTTGTGCCATCGGTCACATTCCCATTATTCTTTTTTTAATTAATTACACCGAGTAATTTACCCTTAACAGGGACACCTGAATAGTATACAACGCCTCGAAGCAACTCAAATCTTGGAACGAAGATTTGCACATTAATAATTTATTAATATATATATTTGTAAGGTCATGTCATGTCAAGTACTATAATGAGGTGTTCCTAATTGTGTACGGCGCTGTAGGTGCAGGCCTCGTGAAGGGTTTCAAGGCCACTGCGTGTACACAGCGTTGCCAGCCCTTTTTAATAAGAATCCTTACAGAGACCTCAAGAAATCCTTATGCGTCCCTACGTAAGCTACAAGACATCGCGGCGCCCGTTCTTATATGCAAAGATTGCAAAACGAACAGCTCCTCTTTCCCCTAAATTTAGTAAATGGAGAACGTCTCATGGATATCATTGATTTTAGCTGTGGCATTTTATACCTGCGAAGACACATTTGAAAGGCGACCTTTTCTGCCTGCAGTATTTGTGATACTATTTGTGATACAGGCTTCAACAACACAACGGCGCATAACTTGTGATGCAAAGTGTAACGCTTCACCAAAGCAAAAGTTGACAGTCACTTTAATATACACTAAAGAAGATGAAGACGAAAGCCTGCCCGCTCACGAGACATGCATTACATTACTTGACATTTTCATTCGCGCTGTTACTTCCTATCACTTGTTTTCTCCCACCAAACGTCGAGGGTTGGAGTGCCTTAATTAACTCTATCTGAAGTAACTGTCGCTTAATTAACTTCGTCTTAATTAACACAACAGGCAGTGGGTTCGACTCTCGTCCTTCACGATGTCAATTGGAATCCAACTTGGAGATTTGAGTTTAAGTTTATTCAACCGCATGGCAGGTACGCAAGAGTGCACACAGACGTGGTTAGGTGTGACGGGAAAAAAGCTGCATTTCACAGCTTGACTGGCCCCCTCAACCGGGAAACAAAATTACAAAATTACAGGCAGGAGGGAGCAAGAATACGAATGGAACGCCCATGTTGCCGGTCACATCAAAGCATAAAATAAAGCTCTGAAATATATAAAAAACAATAAATAACGAAGAAAATATAATTGCATGACACTAATTAACCATCACAAAGATGACCTAATATTACATGAATAGCACATTCAGGACACCCTATGTAGTATATCAGTTTTGGACGACATACACAAACGTTCAATTGTTAATTTCCATTCGTTCAGTAAACTCGGAAGACAGAAATGTAATGTTTGCACTCCGTAATTAGTACGAGGACATGGTACATACCAATTCTCTGTATGTCGAGTCAGGCGAATGGCCGGATTTAATTGCAAATCGGCCAAAGTATGTAAGAGGGCACTTCCTCTGCGCATTTTTTTATTTAAAATCTGGTATTTGCAATAATTGTTTACTCTTAAAATTCTATGCTTTATAAATAATGAAGCGGTGTGTGCGTTATGTGATACACCTTCAATGCACCGCAAGACATTTTTGCAGCCCGACCAGATTATTTTATGATGCTTTAGAGCCTGTGGACCAAACCAGATGACAATAGTATAAGTGTGAAGAAAAGAAGAGCATTATATAACAATAGTCTTTGTTTTACAGGCAATATATTCTGACACCGGCGCAACACACCTAAAACTCTGCAAAGTTTATGGCTTATGTGTTCAGTATGGTAATTTCATGCCATATGTTCGTCAAAGAGAACACCGACAGTTTTAGCAGTTCGGTAAACTTAAATTTCGTTATTATTAAGGGTTAGCTTGAGAGACGTTTCGTATAATTTGGATTTCGCACGGAACAGTACAGCCTTGGTTTTAGAGCAATTAGTGTGTAATGAATTTGCTATAGTCTATGCATATATTTTATTTAGTACTGCATTTGCAGACATTTGCAGATATCGCCGGTTCGCCCAAATGTCCAAGTGGTTATGACTCCCACCAAAGATCAGGCGTTCGAGTGGCTTAATTAACGCTCTTAATTAACTGCGTTCTTAATTAACTTCGCCTTATCTAACACAAAAGGTCGAGGTTTCGACTCCCACCAGATGCCCTGGTTCGACTCTTGACCATTTCACAACGTCAACTGGAATCCAACTTGGAGATATGGCTGGTTCGCCCATACCTTCAACTGGGTTCGAATCCCAGCGAACGTCGTGGGTTCGAGTGCCTTAATTAACTATTAATTAACGTTGCCTTAATTAACGCCACAGGTCGTGCTGACGCTGTTTCTTCGCCTCGGCTTCACGCTTTCTTATAAAGAAATTAATGGCTTAATTAGGCCTAATTAACACCAAAGGTCGCGGGTTCGACTCCCACCAAAGGTCGACGGCCTTAATTAAATTCGCCTTAGTTAACACCAAAGGTAAGTTATGGGGTTTTACGTGCCAAAACCACTTTCTGATTATGAGGCACGCCGTAGTAGGGGACTCCGGAAATTTCGACCACCTGGGGTTCTTTAACGTGCACCTAAATCTAAGTACACAGGTGTTTTCGCATTTCGCCCCATCTAAATGCGGCCGCTGTGGCCGGAATTCGATCCCGCGACCTCGTGCTCAGCAGCAAAGGTAGTGGGTTCGACTTCACCAAATGTCAACGCTTCGACTCCCTATGAATTTCGGTGCCATGAATTTTTTGGCCACGAAATTTACGAGTTCTTCAGATACTACGCTGTGTATGCACATGGATACTCAATCAGGACTTCTAAAGATTATACTTCTTGTAGCACAGAGGTTAGGGCGTCAATATTGAACAAAAATGGCCTCCGACTGGTGTTTGGGGGCACCTCTTTACAGTCAATCGAGTTTATTCCATGAAACCTGTAGTTCTGGTGCACGCTAGGCCCTTTCTAGCAGCCTCGTTTGTGTAAAGCTACCTGGGTCGAACTTCAGAGGGTTGGCGATTCTTACTTTCCTGAGCGTCTGATAATCAGGCGTGCAGCTGGGGCCCTGAAATTTTGCCAGGCAGATCATTTGGTTGGCTTTAAAGTTTTTGACACAAACAAGGCCAGAACTGTTGATAAAACTGGTATTAACCGCCACTAAAGCTTAACACCATGATAACGCGAATGTTATCGGTGCTGGTCTGCGCAGGAAGAGCATACATTGACTCAGGACGACAAAACGAAGATCAGCAACAAGACTACCGACTTCAGTAAGTGCGCACGCTCCTGGTGAATATGCACTTGCTTAAAATGGTAGCCAAAGAATTAAGTGCGTCACCCGCCATATGACGTAATGAGGCCAGCGGCTTTAACGTGCTCTCTTACCCTTTATTTTTTTGAACCGATATTAAGGTTTCGGGGTGATTTGCGGCAACTAAATTTTACTGAACATAAAGGCGCTCTGCATTGAAACTGAAGTTTTGTTGTCACACGAGCACCTATTGGTCGCGTACCGAGCTGCGTGTATTGTGCGCCGTTGCCGAAAATTATGCGAGCAGTGATGTTCGCAAGAATGGCCTTTTACAACATATTGTCCAACTTAACTGTGAAATGCGAGTATAAACCAGTATTACTCGGCGATGCTGCTCTACCACTCTACAAGTAGCCAGCAACGGCATGCCATACCCAAAACACACGCAACGGAAAAGCTTTTGCGCCACGCTCTAGTCGACAATACAAAACGGAAGGTTCATTTTTTCCTTCTATTCAAAAAGTCGCTTTTGATAAGCCACCGTCTCACGTCTGTTAACACTGCTAGCTGTCATCACCGAAAAGATGACGAGGCTACGAAATGTACAGTATGGGGGAGGTAATTAATATTCAGTAAAGTAACTGCAGCACAATTTTGAGGGCGGGGGGGTGTCATAAAAATTCTTGCTGCTCAGCACGTACGACACAGTGCCCGGTCGTTTATACTTACAGCATGCGCTTATGTGAAAAATTTTGCGCATTACGTCGGGATGAAGCAACGTAAAAGGGTTCCATTACCGCTGCAGAGTTATGCAAAATTCATCAGCTGATAAAAGAAGACCATTAATCTCTTCTAATTTAGGGATGTGGGAACACAGGGATGCGGGGATATTCGAAATTTCGAATACGAATAGAATAGCCGTCGCTATTCGCTTCGTATTCTATTCAAGAATTCAGTATTCCTATAAGTTGCCTAATATTCGTTTCCGTTCACGTATAATATGATAACGATCAGTGATGTCTACAGAGACAAAGGCAGCCACAAATGTATGCGAGGAAGCCGCGTTTGACTGCGGTCGTGGAACTATAGTTGCTGAGTAAACGCTTGGAGTAGATAACTTCTGCCGAACAACTTCCAGTTATTCTATAAGGGTTCCTCGCCTTTACACGACATGAATTTTTCTTTTCCTAGATTTACACAAAGCAATTTATTCTTTGGGTAAACTCACCCTGTTTGCATTCCTTAATGTTGTGCTCTAGTGCTCCATAGCTGTCGTTGTCTCTGTGCCCCAGGTACAATCGCCTTTCAGTTCCTCATTTACAATCTGCTCGGTTGACTCGAAGTTCAGTTGTAAATGCCGTTAAATGCATCAAAAATTGTAAATCAGTCTCTCCTCTCTCTCTCTCTCTCTCTCTCTCTTTCCAAGCGGACCTCACGCAACTTTTGTATTCCGATTTGTTTCGAAATGAGAAAATATTCAGCATTTGGTTCGATATTCTACAGTCGTTTTCCTCGTATATTCGTATTGTTTCGATTCGATATGTTCGCTATATCAACACCTGTAAAGGGTAAGCAACTCAACATCGCAAACATTCGTTTCTTCTACTTCAAAAATTTCCGCGGTTCGTTCGAACAACCTCAAGCTGTGCGCTGTGTCTTTAGCTGTGTCACATTGGTGGCGCCATCAAACGAATGCTCAACGAAATACAAATGGATTCGCACTACCTCCGAGATTGGCGCCGTGTGGTACGTGTGAATGTTGCAAAGTGATGGGGAAGCTGCTGGCGCCTCCAATTTCTGGAGCAGACACCAAGCTGTCCGTGCAGTCCTGCATTCACAATCGTATAAATCAGCCAGCTGACCCATCCTTCAACTGCCCCCTCCCCCGCTCTCTCTACTAGCCATTCGGCTACTCTTCGACCGCTTTCCATTTTCCTTATTATTTCTACGTTTAAATTAATTAGTTTTCATTATGACCTATCTGGCGTCATTGTCTGTCTGCTTCTATGGTTGTAACTAACCAAAAATCGAGCCCCTTAGTTCTCTCGCCACAAGGAACACAGATCAATGTTGCCGATAAATTAAACCAAGCGAGTGGACTGTGCGGTATTGGCGATGCGGCAGATTTGGGGAGCTGAAAATTGGAAGAAACAGTGATCGGCTGAGCCCCTTCAATCACGCTGTCTTATGGGAATGAGAATGATTTTTGCTTGTTCTGAGTAGTGACGGCACAGAAGAAAAAAAAGTGCCACCATCGCACTGAACGCAACTGTCATGCTTTGCTAACGAAAAACAATGTTCGGTGTAGAGAGTAATTCCAAACGGTGACGTTTTAAGAGAGGCACTGCAAGATCTGACATAAAGATGGGCATGTAGCTTTGTACAGCACTGCGAATAAGTAACAAACATTTCACGTCACTTCTCGAAGCAGTGCATCATCTATGACAACGCAATATTGAGAATCAATTACCTATTGTACTTATGAAGAGTGGCCGGAGGTGACTTTGGTATTCATAATACGAAAACGTTTTTTTCTTTAAATCCGCACCATGTTTCCGGAAAACACATATATAGTCATCAAAGAGTTAACAGTCCGCTAAAATTCGTGACTCGAAGGGCTCATAGATTGCACAAGCCCAAATGATACCCAGGCTGTATTCCGCGCTTATTAAAGATCGCCTCGCTCAAGACTTGGTCTTGCAATTAATGTTCCTCGAACGCATTCTAGACGCGATTTTGGCACGGCATGTGCATGTCCTTGCACGATGGATTCGAGGCCGTGAGGTTAAGATTTTTTTAGAGCGCAGCTCTTTGGCGTCCGTTCCTGGGTTTCGCGTCGTCGTCGGCGTTGTCGTCGGCCTCGTAACCAGCTCCGCCCCCCTTTCATCCCCCCAGCGCTAGCAGCGACCGACTGATACCGCTGGATGCCGCTGACGCCGCTAGAGAGTCAAGATAACGTGACTGCATAGAACACCGTCGCCGCCATGCAGAAAGAGGAGGAAAGGGTCCCCCCCCCCCCCCCCGTGTTCTTGTGTGGCGGATAGGGTGCTCTTCAGTTGCCGAAGCGCCGGTTATTTCACGTAGGCCCCGGCACGTCGACGAATACGTGACCACCTTCCCACGGCTAGACCTGGTTCTTAGCGCTGCGGAAGCGAGGGTATCATATTGTTTGTGTCGGCATCGGCGGCGTTGTCCCTGAAACCAACTCCGCAGCTGGGGTTGACTCACTATCGGCGTCAGCGGCATCAGTCAGTCGCTGCTATCTCTTCCCTCCTCCCTTTATCGTGTTGTCCGCTTGCTGCGCGCGCTTCTGCCCCCATCGTTTGCCGCTGGGTGTACACGCCGCCCCCCTCCCCCCTCTTCCTGCGAGTCTCCGGTTGTCAAAGCGCCGGCTCGAACTTAATTCCTTTCTTCGCTCCTCCTCCAATGCAACCCCTGTGCGGTGGCAATCAGAGAGCCAGATCGGTGGCGGCGGATCTGTATATGTGCACCGCCCGAGCCGAAATTGCCGCTGCCGTTCGCCCTGTGCGGTGGCAATCAGAGAGCCAGATCGGTGGCGGCGGATCTGTATATGTGCACCGCCCGAGCCGAAATTGCCGCTGCCGTTCGCCACTGCGAAATTATCTTGCTGGTAGTAGCTGCCTACTTCGCCCCTACCGCACTCACGAAAGACGTCGTGCACTTCCTGCAACTCGCATTAACCGTCCATCGATCCACACCGATGTTAGTAGTGGGGGACTTTAATGTTGACATAAAGACAAACAGCAATTTCCTAACACTTATGCGGGAGAACATCCCGTTCCTCTCGCTCGTAACGCGTCCCACGGCTGTGACAACCTCGCGAGGCACTTGTATAGATCTCGTCTTTGAGCATCAAGCATTGGTGTACCAAGTCGAACATATATCAGTCTATTTCTCCGACCACAAAGCTTCCTTCATGACTGTCAAGAACTGTTAGTGGAGTCTTTGTTAAAGGAATACGTGTGAAAAATAAAAAAAAAATTCTGTGATAGCGCATACATGTGTTGCTCGATTTCTTTGCCTCAATCTATCGAAAAGGTGAAACAGCTTATTTGCTGCGCTCAAATTTCGCATTAGGAAGTAACGTAATCGTCGGTAATTTTTTTTTTTTAGCTACTGCGTTTAAACAATGAAAAAAAAAAGGCAAATAACACATTTTTAGCTTGAGGAGAACTACGACTAGAAATTATCCTTTTATTTTCATATGTGTAATTCACGATGCCGAAGGTTCAATTTACTGACTACATGCAATTGGCGCTAGTCTCCCCTATTTGTGTCTCTTTGTGCAGAAAAACAATACATATGTTTCGAGGCTCCGTTTGCGTTTACTTCAAAATGCAATGTAACCGTCTTTTAACATATTGAACAAACAAATTTCAGCCTCAGTCAAACACAAAGTGTCAAACTGAAGTTTTGGGATTTGGTTCTGGTTAGGCCGCCATTGGAATATGAACCTGGCAACGTTTAACGCTAGAACGTTATCTAGTGAGGCGAGTCTAGCAGTGCTATTGGAGGAATTAGAGGGCAGTAAATGGGATATAATAGGGCTCAGTGAAGTTAGGAGGCCAAAAGAAGCATATACAGTGCTAAAAAGCGGGCACGTCCTGTGCTACCGGGGCTTAGCAGAGAGACGAGAACTAGGAGTCGGATTCCTGATTAATAAGAACATAGCTGGTAACATACAGGAATTCTATAGCATTAACGAGAGGGTGGTATGTCTTGTTGTGAAACTTAATAAGAGGTACAAAATGAAGGTTGTACAGGTCTACGCCCCTACATCTAGTCATGATGACCAGGAAGTCGAAAGCTTCTATGAAGACGTGGAATCGGCGATGGGTAAAGTCAAAACAAAATACAGTATACTGATGGGCGATTTCAATGCCAGGGTAGGCAAGAAGCAGGCCGGAGACAAGGCAGTGGGGGAATATGGCATAGGCTCTAGGAATAGCAGAGGAGAGTTATTAGTATAGTTTGCAGAACAGAATAATATGCGGATAATGAATACCTTTTTCCGCAAGCGGGTTGGCCGAAAGTGGACGTGGAGGAGCCCGAATGGTGAGACTAGAAATGAAATCGACTTCATACTCTGCGCGAACCCTGGCATCATACAATATGTAGACGTGCTCGGCAAGGTGCGCTGCAGTGACCATAGGATGGTAAGAACTCGAATTAGCCTTGACTTGAGGAGGGAATGGAAGAAACTGGTACATAAGAAGCCAATCAATGAGTTAGCGGTAAGAGGGAATCTAGAGGAATTCCGGATCAAGCTACAGAACAGGTATGCGGCTTTAACCCAGGAAGAGGACCATAGTGTTGAAGCAATGAACGACAATCTTATGGGGATCACTAAGGAGTGCGTAATAGAAGTCGGTGGTAACGCCGTTAAACAGAAAACCAGTAAGCTATCGCAGGAGACGAAAGATCTGATCAAGAAACGCCAATGTATGAAAGCCTGTAACCCTACAGCTAGAATAGAACTGGCAGAACTTTCTAAGTTAATCAACAAGCGTAAGACAACGGACATAAGGAACTATAATATGGATAGAATTGAACAGGCTCTCAGGAACGGAGGAAGCCTAAAAGCAGTGAAGAAGAAACTAGGAATAGGCAAGAATCAGATGTGTGCGTTAAGAGACAAAGCCGGCAATATCGTTACTAATGTGGATGAGATAGTTCAAGTGGCTGAAGAGTTTTATAGAGATTTATACAGTACCAGTAACACCCACGACGATAAGGTGAGAGAGAATAGGCTAGAGGAACTTGAAATCCCACAAGTAACACCGGAAGAGGTAAAGAACGCCTTGGGAGCTATGCAAAGGGGGAAGGCAGCTGGGGAGGATCAGGTAACAGCAGATTTGTTGAAGGATGGTGGGAACACTGTCCTAGAAAGATTGGCCGCCCTATATACACAATGCTTCATGACCTCGAACGTACCGGAATCTTGGAAGAACGCTAACATAATCCTAATCCATAAAAAAGGGGACGCCAAAGACTTGAAAAATTATAGACCGATCAGCTTACTGTCCGTTGCCTACAAAGTATTTACTAAGGTAATCGCAAATAGAATCAGGAATACCTTAGATTTCTGTCAACCAAAGGACCAGGCAGGATTCCGTGAAGGCTACTCAACAATAGACCATATTCACACTATCAATCAGGTGATAGAGAAATGTGCGGAATATAACCAACCCTTATATATAGCTTTCATTGATTACGATAAAGCATTTGATTCAGTCGAAACCTCAGCAGTCATGAAGGCACTACGGAATCAGGGTGTAGATGAGCCATATGTAAAGATACTGGAAGATATCTATAGCGGTTCCACAGCCACCGTAATCCTCCACAAAGAAAGCAACAAAATCCCAATAAAGAAAGGCGTCAGACAGGGAGATACGATATCTCCAATGCTTTTCACAGCATGTTTACAGGAGGTATTCAGAGACCTGGAGTGGGAAGAATTGGGGATAAAAGTTGATGGAGAATACCTTAGCAACTTGCGATTCGCTGATGATATTGCCTTGCTTAGTAACTCAGGAGACCAATTGCAATGCATGCTCACTGACCTGGAGAGGCAAAGCAGAAGGGTGGGTCTGAAAATTAATCTACAGAAAACTAAAGTAATGTTTAACAGTCTCGGGAGAGAACAGCACTTTACGATAGGTAGCGAGGCACTGGAAGTGGTAAGGGAATACATCTACTTAGGGCAGGTAGTGACCACGGATCCGGATCATGAGACTGAAATAACGAGAAGAATAAGAATGGGCTGGGGTGCGTTTGGCAGGCATTCTCAAATCATGAACAGCAGGTTGCCACTATCCCTCAAGAGGAAAGTGTATAACAGCTGTGTCTTACCAGTACTCACCTACGGGGCAGAAACCTGGAGGCTTACGAAAAGGGTTCTGCTGAAATTGAGGACGACGCAGCGAGCTATGGAAAGAAGAATGATAGGTGTAACGTTAAGGGATAAGAAAAGAGCAGATTGGGTGAGGGAAGAAACGCGGGTAAATGACATCTTAGTTGAAATCAAGAAAAAGAAATGGGCATGGGCCGGACATGCAATGAGGAGGGAAGATAACCGATGGTCATTAAGGGTTACGGACTAGATTCCAAGGGAAGGGAAGCGTAGTAGGGGGCGGCAGAAAGTTAGGTGGGCGGATGACATTAAGACGTTTGCAGGGACAACATGGCCACAATTAGTACATGACCGGGGTAGTTGGAGAAGTATGAGAGAGGCCTTTGCCCTGCAGTGGGCGTAACTAGAATGATGATGATGATGATGATGATGATGATGATGATGATGATGATGATGATGATGATGATGATGATGATGATGGTGGTTCAGGCTTCTGCATATTTTTCGGTTAGGCTGAGATTCAGCCCCGGAACAAAAATATAATTTTTTGAACCGGTTTGAGCCAGTTCACGGGTTCATAACGGTTTCAATTTTTAACGGTTGATGACAGCAGCGGCAGCAAGAACGGAAAAGGTAAGAAAATAAGGAAACGAACGAACGAACGAACGAACGAACGAACGAACGAACAGAGGAGCGCTCAAGCAAGCAATTCGCAGTCTGTAAAAAGTTCCAAAGGCCATGTTTGTACTACTAGTCCGAGCTTTTCGAATTGATTTGCCAAGAGTTCCCGAGCGTACTTGAATAAAAGACAACCTCTCACAAAACTCTTTCCTATGTTTTCTTAACTGGCAAGGCGGCGACGCATTCTAAAAGTTACATTGAAACATATCATTTAGAAAAGCAGCCCGAGGACGAAGTTTGCTTGAGACAACATGCAGTCGTGAAATATATGTGACGCCCTGGCTCCAATGTGAACACTCAAAGTAGGAAGCGCCTTTGGCGATGGCGTCCAGATTGGTTATATCATTCACAGACTATCTGTCCCGACAGTGTGATGCAGTGAGTCAGCAAAAAGTGGGAGAGGGCGTAGCGGTGCCGCTCTCTCCGCTCTAAGGGACTTGGTTGTCCTTCAGTACGTGGCGGACTGGTGTGACACGGCAGAATTTTATGGGCCCACTTTTTGTGCAACATCAGCGAACAAACGGAACAAAGGATCATTAACAAATATTGTGTGAAACTGAACAAGAATGGTGCCGAAATTTACCAGATGCTACAAAAGGCCCGTGGAAGTTTAAGGATGCTTTAATTGAAAGTACTGTGGTCCAGCGTTTTCGGGAAGGCCTTGAAGACTCCAAGGACGACGCAATATCAGGAACTCCCTTCACCCCTTCAACCCTTCACTTGGTTTGGAAAAGTCGTCTGTTCACCGGACTTGAACTGAAATTTCGAAAACTAAAAAGGGGTTTTCCGCCAACGTGGTGCCGAAAGTGCCCACCCCTGAGCAATGATTGCGACAAAAAATTATGCAGATTTAATGTAGTGTGAGAACCGATGTTACGCGAAGCACATTCATTCATTCATTCATTCATTCATTCATTCATTCATTCATCCATTCACAATATAGCAGTGGATGTCTACCTGTGCTAAAAGTTGCATAGACAGCTTGACAACCGACAGCCGTTACAAGGCAGCTACAGCAACCGAGCAAGAAGCAAATGCAAAAAGAAGCCGATGTACTAATGCAAATTTGCTATTAATAGAGTCAGCATCAGAAAAAAATGAAACAAAGCAAGAACTATATGAAACCGAAGCACGAAACAGATACAAATATAAGTGACATATATCAAACAACTATCACAGAATTTTCACAAAAAGTGCTCGCAACTGAGGTTTCCGCGTGTACTGTGTTTGTATTTATTTAGGATTGGAGGAAGCTTGTGCTGTAACATTTGTAGTTTGTAGTCTGTACGAAAATGTGATAGACACCACCTGTCCATGCTGCGCGTATTTATAACAGGTCTATATTAACGTAATGCCGCCGTTTTTTCTTATCTACCTAAAGATTTGGTTTAAATAATCAAAATACGATGTGACACAATAGACATACGTGTTCTTTATGCTAACTGTGTTCAATTTTCGAAAAGCGCTCACATTAGATTCATAATATTCAAGGCCGCAACATGTCGAATAACTTTCTTTTTGCATTATTAGAATATTTCGTAGGTTTGATTTAGCTGTTGTTAGCCAGACTGAACTACAATAGTTAATTCGACAAACGGACAATGCATAATATACTTTAATTTTACCGTTGAAAGGAAGAAACCCACGGCACCGTGATGTTGCACCACTGACTGACACCAGACTTTCCCACAGCCGTGAAGTATGTGAATCCATTGAAAGATTTGAAGAATATACAGGTTCGCTGTAAAATGCTACACCGAGCAGTGTATGTCTCTCAATTATTTCAATTTGATCATCGCCATATTTAATGACATGTTCTGTTCTCATTGCCTTTTTCTTGGCTTGAAAAGACATAGCTTTTGTTTTTAAGGATTTAATTTCAAGTTAATTAAACAGGGACCAGTTAACAAGTTTATTAAGTACTACATTACATTCAATTGCGAGTTCATTCGCGTCAGGATCTGAAAGAAGGACGGTGCTATCATTGGCGTATATGACGAACTTTACAGTCGAATCAATTTTAACAATGTTGTGTTTATGTAAACGTTAAACAGAAGCGGTCCCAATACGCTTCCTTGTGGTACACCTGTTGTTATTGGTAACAAAGGTGATTTGTGTGTCCCGAATAGGTAACACTGTATTAAAGCGAGATGTTTACCCGCATATTCCTTAAATTTATAACTTATGTGCCAATATTTTATTGTCGAGCGAATCAAATGCCTGGCTGAAATGAATAAGTAAGGCTATACTTATTATATTTTGAATATCTTATAGGACACGTTCTTTCATGTCTAATAATACGGATTCGGTCGATAACCCCTTACGAAAACCATATTGCAAATCTGAGAACGGTTGAATCATGATCAAAAATACTGTTAAACCGATAATCTAAGACTTTTTCAAATATTTTAGCAAAGATAGGTATGAAGGATATCCGTCGATAACTGTTAGGTACATTTTTGTCTCCGCCTTTATACACAACAGACACTATTGATTTTTCCATTGCGTTTTGGAATTCAACCAATTCTATCGATAGGTTAAGTTAACTCAAGTTTAACTTGACGTTTCACCAAGACACACCTGCATTCTTCAACCTTGGCTCTTTATAAATTTTAGTTTTTATACTCGCCTGCGTTCTCTCCCTCATTCGGTAGCATCATGAGTAACATGTTTTAACTACTCTTGCGACCCAACATGCTGAGAAGGCGGATCAGGTTTAGTCAAATGCAGTCGTAACTTATGACGGCAGTCAAACGGCGACACTTGACGTTGAAGTACCTTCAGTATGCGACTATTGCAGCTTCACTGTTCCATGGTGAATACACAGCGGCGTGTGTGTGTTTATTCTAAATAAACTGCCTTGTTGTCGCTCAAATTTCGCAACAGTTGTATTTCTCTTTGTGCTGGGTCCGCATCGTTGAATATGGCACTTGGTACCACTGCCAGATTCATCTGAATTTTTTGATGCTGAGCATCAATATAATAATTCAGCAGAAGTTCAGCCCACAAATCGCACTGCACATATCTTTTGGGCCTCAGCGCTCCTAAACACAGTTCTCAAGGATGTACATATTGAAAAAAAAAAAAAAAAGGAAATCCGCCTCCGCAGTGACGTCTCGAAAATGAGCAACGTAATTGACTGACACATCTTTACATCTGGCAAAGTTGCCACTGCGGCATATTCGCCACTGAATTGTGGGCTTTCCATTGACTATAGTTACCAGCAGGAAGCGAAACCAGTTCGCATCTCTGCAGCAGCTCGTTTATTCCACGACACAGTGCGCATACAATAGTTTTCAGTCTGGTTTGTTTGTTTGTTTGTTTGTTTGTTTGTTTGTTTGTTTGTTTGTTTGTTTGTTTGTTTGTTTGTTTGTTTGTTTGTTGGTTTGTTTGTTTTTCCCTAAAGATCCAGGCAAACAAAGCCAATCTCTTAATTATAGACGGAGGCAATAATAAAAGAATAAGAGAGAAACAAAGAAACCCGGTTTTGTTGAGAGATTTGAGCGAGAACAAAGCAGCGGTAAGCGCTAACTCATCTTTTAATGTTAGAATGCCAGTGCTGGACATGGAATACGTACCGTTTACTCGAACCGACTTTTCGATGCGCGACAACGGCGCAGACTTCACCGACCGGCCGGAGAAGAGGGGCGACAGCGCGGCGATTCTCATCAGAGCCAAGAACAAGGGCTTCCCGATAAAACGGACCACCTACGTTCTCTCCAACCGAGTACGTTTCGTTGTTTCAAAGCGTAGCTTTCACTGGTTCTTCCACCCACTCTGCGTGGGACAGCTGTCTGGCCATTTAAACTGGATCGATTCCGGAGACAGCCTAATAAAATAACTCAAAGATGGCGACCTAGTGGGCTGATCCTGATATCAGTGCACGATATATATCATCGCAAGGATTTTGATGTGCCTTGTAAGGGAGCCAATCATTGAGGTAGTGAAACGTGAGAATACCCGCACGGCTCATTTATGACTAGTAGAACTAACCAATAAGGGTCTCCAGCAGCTTATCTCGGCTAGTCTACGGGTGAAGTGTAATGAAATTTGGACTTATCCCTGGGGGAGGGGGGGGGGGGTAGGCGGTGTAATCTGGCCGCGGTCACTTGGGTCGCGTGGGACGAGTGGTGGGGCGTCCGCGTCTTGCCGGGCCTGTACGTAATCGATACGCTGCAAGACGAGGTGCAGCTGAACAAACGAACAGATGAACAGATGAACAGCTTTGGAACATTTAATTAACCGCTACACGAAAGCTACGTGCTGCACATAGATCCCGACGTGTGTGTTGAGCCATAATGTTCCTTTTCTGTCTCCTCGCGGCAGTTCGCGTTCATACTGTCTTCACGGTGCATAACAGTTAACGCGCGACCAAATTCTTTCGTAGGAGCCCGTTTTCTTGGAGTCGTTCAGTTTTGAAGTCAAGAACCACTACCGCTTCATCAACGTCGGCGTCTGGAGCAAGGGCCAGATCATTAGCCTGCAGGGTGTCAAGAAGCCCCGCATAGACACCATGCTCGGATACGTGAGTGCGCGGCTGAGCGGGCCGCTACTCTCTCTGTCGTGTTGACCGAAAACAGGGTAAAACACTTTGTGGAGTTTACAGTAGTGTGCGCCAGCACTTAAGATATGATAATTAAAAGTAGAGAAATATTTTTTTTTAAATTATGGGCTTTCCCGTGCTATAGCCATGATTTGATGGTGACACACGCCGTATAGTGACTGACACCGGATTAATTTTGACCAGCTGGGGTTCCTTAGCGTGCTCCTACATCTAAGTATACGCGTGACGTGAAGCAAGTGTTCAAGGTGTAGCAGTTGTACAGTGCACTCTACTGTTCTTGCATTTCTCCCCCATAGAAATGCGGCCGCCGTAGCCGGGATTTGATCCCGCGACCTCGTACTTAGCAGCGCAACATCATAGCCACTAAGCAACTACGGCGGGTGAAAAAGTTCTAATAAACTTAGCATAGTGCATATGGGACGCGCGACAACTGAGAACTGCGAAGTATATTACTGATCTCCCCACTCATATTACTTTCAAAGTATGTAGTTTTGCGGATGATTGTTTCATTTACCAAAAAATAAAACATAACAAATTCTTTACCTCCTGATCTTGATAAGATATTTAACTAGTGTCAGGCATGGCACATTCAATTAAGTACGTCGAAGTATATATACATAGACGTCTGCCATCAGGCACTGACAAATGCACACTACTTAATTCGTTGCATGGTTCTTAATTGATACAGTATCATATCATACATACACATCACCTGTGACTTAACGTGGAAGTTACACGTACATACAGTCATCGCAAAAGCTAATCGCAGTCCTGGCTACATCCGAATAAATTTCGTACCTTGGTCCTGTGCAAATAAAAATTACTTCACCCAACCAATAGGCAGCCACATTTGAAGTACGCTTCGTCCGTACGGGAGCCTAGTAATATCAGACATGTCAATCAGCTTGAAGCTGTACAAAATCATTCAGTTAGGTTTATTCATCGTCACTATAATCATACAGCGAGCGTAACGCACACGAAATCCTCTCTTAGCCTCCCGTTGATTACTAATCGCCGCGATATGTCACGCCTCACTCTGTGTCATAAAATATACTCCCACAACCAAACTCTTCGCTCTCTTCTTCTAGCTCCACCGTCACTCATAGCGCGTCGCCTCTATCACATACGCGTAAGGTTTTTATTCCTCACTGCAAAACTGCAACCTGTTCAAATGCATCTCATCCTAAGACTTGCAATGAGTGAAATCAGCTCGCACGTAGTATTATAGGTATCACGGATCTGTACCATTTTCAACATGCTATAACTAACCCCACTACACTTAAATAACTGAAGAGGACCGTACATTTAGATTATTGCTACTATTCTTATTGCGTTACTGCATCGTTATCGCCAATAATGTTGTGGTACACTTGTATTATAACTTGTGTTTATTTTCTGTTGTCTTGCACTGCGATATTAAACGGAAAATGTATTGTACCATATTTATGTGCGTTTCTGTTGTGTTGCTGACGTGCCCGTCCCCCTATGTAATGCCGAAAGGCCCTAGCGATAAAAATAAATGAAATGAAACGCTTTATCGGACCAAGTGCCCGAAGCTCGTTGGGTAACGATCAAGGTAAATTTAAATGAACCGCGGAGACACGACAACGGTCGTGTTACGCGGCAACGGCGAGGAATACATTTCTGATGTATCCTCGGCATAACGCCCACAGCGTCAACGCATCTATTTCACCCTTTACGATTTAGCGACGTTGCTGTCATGGTTGAGATGCGCACCGTGATTTTATTTAATCGGTAATCACTCCGAACGCATTTCTCATTTTATTACAGTGGTCTTAAAAAAATGTATAGTGCGGGCTTTGGAAAAGCGTGCTAACTGACGGAACTCCTCACACAATCTTTCTAACATGCCCTGCGTTCTCAATTATTCCCTTGTTTTTTGTCTTTTACTGTAAACAGCTGTTACAATCTTGAAAAGAAGCCATTTGTGTTCGTTCATTCATCACGTTTGGTTCAGACATAGCTCGTTTGTGTGTTGGGGGGGGGGGGGGGGAGGAATTAACATGGTACTTTGTTGCACAGGATGTAAATGTGGGCTTGTTGGTAAGGCACTGTACTCATAATTATATTATGGCACCAAGAACTAAGACCTGATTTCTTTCTCATCTTATTACATGTGAACTAGCCTCTGTTCTTCTGCCCTTTCGTGCCGTCTTGTTTTATACTCAGAGTCGTACTATGTGGGGGCTTTAACAATAACTCATCACTGCCTTTCCACTGGCAGGAACTAGCTACGTGAAAAAACAAGGGTGCTCGTTGGCTTGTTGTGTCCTGGACACAACTAATTTGTGGGGCTTTAAAAAAAATGACCATTGACCAGTGCCACTTTCATTCGTATTTGACTCTTCGTTGTGCGCGATTGCATACACACTACGTGCTGTTTATCTCTTAAGTTTGAAGCACTCATACAGATTACATAACTATTTAAAGGCGTTGTGTGAAACCTTGCAATAATTACTGCACACAGACCGCCATCCCCGTATCCCACGTGCTGGAGGAATGCCTCAAAACCACCGAAGGTTACCACGGTGAAGTCGTCAAGCTCTTGTGTCCCCACTTCACTCGGGTTCCCAAGTAAGCAACCACGAACGTTTGCGCATTTCCGTTAGTTTTTAATGTGACTAGTTTTACTGGATAAATTAACTCAACTAACGCCAGCGTATAGCCTTTATCCTGCAGAAATGTCCTTCGCTAGCCTCTCTCCCAATCGCTATTAAAACAAGGAAGATTGAAAGTGCAAAGTAATTTACTATATGCAATATACTATCCTGAAAGCATAGTATATTGGGTGTTGTAGCAAACGGGCTGAAAGATAGTTGAACGCTGTGCGCTATGCGATTTTTTGTTTCGTCCAGTTATGAAACGATCTTACCCTTATCTCACCTCGAAAGAAATTACAATTAAGAAGTTAACATTGAGACTACATCTTCTAGAATTTTCTTTTTATAAATATTTCCGGTACTGTAGGAACAACAATGATGTGTGCTACCATCGGAGATCCGTATTTCCCTAAGGTACGAGGTATGCATATACCGCATGACTTTTTTTTTTGTACCATTCCGCTTGTGTCCTTTTGTTAACTTCCCCCTCTTTACACACTCCCCACTAGCTTAAGTACAGCCTTCGTCCATATAAAACAAAGCCTTCGGCTATACATGGCGGCATTTCACTTGAGGACGTGGGGGCAGCCTCCAGTGGCATCCCAAGCGCTAAAGGTCTCTCTCTATCCCCTCGCTCCAAAGCTGCCTAAAAGGTTTAATTATGAGATTTTACCTGTTAAAACCACTATCCGGTTATGAGGCGCACCGTAGAAGGGGGGGGGGGGGGGGAGGACAAAGGAATAATTTTGACCACCTGAGGTTCTTTAACGTGCATCTAAATCTAAGTGCACGAGCGTTTTTTTTTCTTTAATTCGCCCCCACCGAATTGCGTCCACTGCGGCCGGCATCGAACCCGCGACCTTGAGCTGAGCAGCGTAACGCCCTAGCCAATTTATTAAAGCTTCCTATGAGCTTTGGAATGCGGCACGCCGCAGTCAGAACTCCTCAACGTTCATGTTCCCAGTGGCTTTCTTTCTTTTACAAAGGTTTCACGCATTTCAGTTCATGCCTCTCCTTTATCCACGGCAGCGGTTTACGTCAAGTATTATTTAGAATGATTTTGGGCACACTCCCCAACATGAAAGGTGTCAAAAGACACTAAAGAGAATAATAAATATATGCGTATTAGTAAATTACTCAACCACAATATTAGGTAGCCGCTCTTACCATGAGAGGAGGGTCGGTAACTCACAAACACGAAAGAAAGGTGGCGACGCTACCGTGAAGTTCCCGCAAGAGGTCACCGTGACGTCATGAACTTTCACGGCATCTCCTATACGGGCCTGTAGTTGATGTCTTTCTTTCTTAATCGGTGGAGGTGGACTACACTGTATTATAAATTAAGTAAATACTGAATTTAACAAAATGAGCCACAACGGCACTAATACGAAAAAGAAGTACTTCGAAATCCGTGACGTTACACTGACGTACTACAATATGCAAAAAGAACTTTGTCTTTTCTTTTGTCTTCGAATAATCAACCCTTTAAGTGAAATTAATGAAAATATAATAAAAGATCGGTATTGATCAAAACTGATTTAGTTTTTCTTCTTTTTTTGTGCCCTTTACATCAAGGCTAGCCATCCCATCAGCGATAGTATTTACTGGACAGCGGTTCGACAGAAACTCCGCATACGTGACTTTCGGGCATTGTGCACGCTGCGCAGGGAATTCCACAAGTACGCCACCCTGTCGGGCTTCGACCCGCGTCACTGCTACGGCGACATAACGCTTCGCTTCCTGTTCAAGGGCGAGTACAAGGTCAAGGGCTCCCAGCTCAGCTTCGAGCGCGCCCGCGAGATTAGGGAGGAAGAGCCCGCGGGACCCGTCCTCGCCGGCGAGGAAACGCGGTGAGATCTGGCTGCTGTACGCGACCGCGTGGATTTCTTCGTGGCCATCGTCGTCATATCTTATTGCGAAGAACAGTTATGAGCAGGGTATCGAACCGAAATGTGTGCGTAATTCGGTTCGGATTCCGATTCACGCTTTTCGGTTCGGTTCTGGTTTAGCTCCGGAGCAAAAATATCAACGGTTCGAACCGGTTCGCAGCATCCTGAACCGGTTCATTCCTGTTCGAAGAAGGGAAAAAAATGAACCTTCGCGTACCTCCGGTTAAAAAACGTGCGATGCCTTTAGAGAAACGTATTTCCCTTAGCAATTAGCTGTGTCATAACCGCTTTCTTTTGCACGGGCACTAACTTGAAAAGGTTATCAAAAAATATTATGTGCGATACACAGTTGCATGTCGGGGTCGGAATTTACACACTCAGTGAGCTTTGTGGCAGTAGTTTACCGCGATACCAGTCTTCCAATTTTTTTTCTTCTTCATTACATTCTTCGAGTTCCCCGCGCTCGCTGTTCATATACTGTTGAAAATGAACATGTAATCTAGTGTCAACTGCCAGTGTATTACGTGGTCATATTATTTTAATATGGCGCCTAGTTCCAGGAGAACATGTAGTTAGAGAATAAAACGGGCTCCTGAGCTAGTTGGCACATAGCTGAATACCGAGCTCGAAAACAAGACAGCATGAGTGAGGCGACTGGACTGATCGACTCACAACTGCATTCTGCTAGCATACAAATATAGCCGCAAGTTCCGCACCTGTGACGGTGAGTAGGAGCGTGCGTTGTGCATTAATGTGAGATTTCAGGTGAACTGAGAGGTCAGGAACGTTGGCCACCAAAAGGGACGATGCATATTGACGAGTGTATTCTATGCAGACGACGACGACGATGGAAGCACTAACGGACTCCGCCTAGTGGGTCAGAGTGAGATTGGGTGGTGACGAAGAAGACGTGTCTCTGCTCTGTTTGTTTTTGAACAAATTGTCCTGTTGTTCGCGAAGAACGTCTCCCTGTGTTCTGTCCACGTTGAACCGCGACACTGGTGGAGGTGCGGGGTACAAAAAAATGCGAATATAAAATAAATATAAAATATATAAATATAAATATAAAATGCGAGTGTCAACTAGGGCTGCAGAATGACGAATTTTTGAAAAAGAAATGTGAGTACTAAACGGGAGCAAGTGATTTCTGATTTTGGCCTGAGGTAGTTTACGCGTTCAGAAAAGGTTAGGTTCGAATACAAAATAAAGCCATGGATCTTTATTTTTTGTTGACATTTGGGTTATTCAAAGGAACAGTGGTGTTGCAAATTCGGGGAGAAGTATTGGCATGGCTTTTTGGGGAAGTATAGAGAGCATGACTTCTTTTTTTTTCTCTCTCTCTGCTGTGGGTGACTTTTGCACGACTCCGCCAGCCGTAGATAACAGGAGTGCCCCGCGTGCACCTGCTACTTGATCAGAGCGGTTGGTTGCGGAAACGACAAGCACCTGTCGTCGGCGTGTGCCTGTGTCCACACGCCGGGTGGTAAGGGGAGACATAAAAGTCTATGAATAATAATATTTCATAGTAGAGGACTTACTAGCGAGCCCATAGGACTTCCGGCTGAAGGTGTGGTTTGCGCCTCGCTGGCTTTGTTAAGTGATGGCAAAGTTATTAGGGCGAAAGTCTATCTAGGCTCGTGGTGAAGTTTGTGTCAGCAGATGTGATCGCCGGAGTGCCCGCCGAAGCGTCATCACGCCATATGAAGACAGATTAAAGAATTAAAGATGATTGACAGGGACAGTTGGTGAATGATAACGTTATAACAGAGATTAGTAGAGCTTAATAGTGACTTGTAATGACTACTAATGATTCCGAAACAACCAGTATGTCTAACGACGGCTTGTAATGACCACAATTGATTAGAAATGACTAGAAATGTCTAGTAATGAGTCGTAATGACTAAAATGACTACTAATGACTTGTAATGACTACGAAATGATCAATATGTCTAACGACGGCTAGTAATGACCACAATTGATTCCAAATGACTAAAGATGCTTAGTAGCGAGCAGTAATGACCAAAAGAAAGAAAAGAAAGAGAAGAGGCAAAGAGAAAGAGGCTAATGATAAGAGGAGGAAGAGGAGGCTTTCGCCGCTCACCTCTTAATAGAGATCTTAAGAGACCCTGCAATTTTTTGCAGTTATGAGATCTGAAGAACTGTAGTGCTGTGGAATGCAAAACACGGTCGGAGGCACCTTTCAAATCAAGGGATATGAGTCAAGCGTGCAGCTTTTAACATTTAATTTCACCTAGTGTATTACGGAGCGCGTGCAAGGCGAAGGGCGCACTCTTCCCCTGCGTGAAACAAAATGGCAGATGTTGCGTGGCGTGCCGTTTTCCGAATTCGATTTGTAATGGGAGGCCGAATACACCTTGCCGCCTTAATGGTGTGCAAAGCTGCTTGGAGGTCCACAGTTTCGTAAGATCAGTAGACACATTATATTTTTATATGTGCACATTATTTTCTTAAACCTCTGCGCATTGGTCAGATGCGTTCATGTTCAATCGTCAAATTTGGCGTACACCAGGAATTGCTCCCACATGGTCGCGGAACAACTGGTCGTAAATGAGTTGAATGCAAGCCTTTGAAGTTACTATAGAGTTTATAACATAAAACTCCAGAGCTTCTTAAGAATGAGTGGGAGTTTTTTTTAAACCGATTGGGAGCAATTATAGGGCGATTCAAGATTCTGTCCCTGTAAGAAAGAATTGAATGTTTTGATGACATAATTTTTTGAATCACTAACGAACCAGTACGAGGCGAGAGCAAGAGATGCATGCGTGCCATCAATCCAGGGTGAGCAGCGTGCAATTGAAATCTGGGTTGGGATCGAGGGTTATTGATACGAGATCATTGGCGGATGCGAGTTGTGATGACTCTACACCACGCGTACATCCGTCAGCCGGGTCCCAGAGTCGGTGTTTGGCGTTGGAGTCGCCGGCAATGTTTACAAATGAGTGCGTGATGTGTGAGTGATGCAAACTTGAACCTTGTCGAGAAATAGTCCGAGTGGGGAATGAGGCGGTGCATAAACTGCGATGATCACAAATTTACAACCGGGAGTCGGGCACTTCGCTGCTACTGCCATTTCTGAGGTGCGAAATATAAGTATGTCGTATCCGTTAACGGCTGCTAATAGGTCTAGACAGTACACTCCGACAGTGCGTACAGTTGAGTCAGCCACTGAGATTACAGTGGCGAGCAACATGACTTTCACAGAGGTGCGCCGCGATGAATTGACACCATACGTCGTCTATTCTCGTCGGCGCAGTGGCCCGCACGCTCGTAAAATTTCGGCGAAAATAGCTCTGGAGATGAACATGTGATTGAACCAGTTCGGAACGGTTCCTCCAAAATGTTCCGGCTCGGGTTCGGTACCACGATGACAGAAAACATACCGGTTCGCTTCGGTTCGGCTGAAAATAACGGTTTAGCTCCGGTTGAAGCTTCAGTTCCGGTTCGGTTCGACAACCTGGGATCCACTGGTATCCGCGCTGCACGAGGAGCATAACATGGACACGAATGCATTTTACCGCACACTTTTGGGTGCATATATCCGAAAACCAGTGCTGGGCACACAATTCGTTTCAACAGAATGTTTGTTCCAACGGGCTACGGTCCTGCGAGTGCAACGTGTGCATTGCGATCGTCATACTTCAAAAATTTAATAAATGCATTTTTGTGAATTATCTACGTTTCTGGTATGATATGCCGAGCAATAAATGTTCGCCCTTGTATGTAATCTAGCTGAAAAGCCAGGAGTGTATTATCTGCAGCAGGAATTTAAAAACAATTGTTAGTCTAAATTTAAAAAGAAAAACAGGTACATATACTACATATTCCTTCTATTACTAACTGCAGTTGGTAACTGGGCAGTAGCTATTACTAATTCAAAGGTTTAGTAAATGTTGCAAACCTTTCCGCTACTAAATACACTAGCAAGGTAGTAGCATATGTGACAAGCAGTTACTACTCCGAAGTTAGTAACTACTACTACCTTTTTTTCTAATAGTGGGCCGCTAAAACTTAATTACGGCTACTACGGCGTGTGCACCTCTAGAAGGGAGAATTTGTAGGCGCATAGGGCGCTATTGGGGAAAGAACTCGCAAATTAAAAAAAAAAAATTGTGAGGTCTTTTGAAGTGAAATCTATTTCAATGGGGGATTACAATGTCGTTTAAGTGTGAGACGCTACGTAAGTTCTTTGACCTGAATAGGTTTATTCAGGTCACGTGCTTTCAAAAGGCACTTCTCTGTGTTGAGTAAAACCTAAATGCATTTTCTACTATATTGGGGAGTTTCTATTTGTTATTGTAAACAGGATTTCAAACCGAACCCGAACACGATCCGAAAACAGTGCCCGGACCGCAGTTTTGGGTGGAACTGATCCCGTATACGAACCGATATTTTCAGAACGTACCTGAACCCGAACCAAACCTGAACCGAAAAAAATAACGGTTCGGCACGAAACAGTTCAAGCGTATGAGGCGACAACGGGTGGTCAAAAGTTCGCGCGAATGTTCGAATAACTACCGATTCATTCGGCGTATACCCTACTAGCAGATTGTTGCGGCTCACGAGTTCACGTTGTGTGCAAGAATAGGGATAGACGATGAACATGTGCTGGTTAACTACGGCCACCTCGGAAGAGACGCTTGCATTTCTGAAGTTGGCCATGCCAGTTGTGTTCCGTGGCAGAAAAGTTGTTTTAATAGGCTCCGCGGAAGAAACATTTCGGGTGACGTTCCCAATTCGGCCATTAGGTCAACTTGTTGCTAAAGCTAGATAAACTAGCTAAATACGGAGAACTGGAAGGACGATGCCTTCGAGGAGGAATATCAACGAGTTCAGCTGCACGACTTATTGCAGCCATAACACTGCAGTCGCTAATGAATACCGTCACATTCTCAGTAAGTGGTAACCACGCCTGTAAACGGAACGCGGGATCTCCGTTTGTTACGTACCATGGTTCAGCGCACGCTTAGTGCTTAGCCAAGCAAAGTACATCGTTCTTAGATAGGTATAAATTATTCGGGGAGCACAATGTGCGTGCTTCTCACTTCGTTGTCCAACGTTGGCCAGCGCAGGAGTACTCGCCAGGTGCAGATGCGCAAGAAATATGGACATCAACGTATGATTCGGCCCAAACCGTCTTTGTTCATCGTTGGGAAGCATGAATGTCCTCAACTGCTTCTTAAGAAGCAACAAATTGAGAAATGAAAAATGCTGGCTGCTTTCATTGCTTTAGACGAGAGGGTCGAAGTTATCATTTATGTAATACAATGTGAATTCGTGCTTTCTTCGACACCATACATCACACACGACACTTTACTCACCAGCAGTCCTGTAGTAAAAACCTGAAGCAAAACGAAAATTAACTCACTCTGCTGCTGTAAAAGTATCGAGTGTGGAAGCTACGCACACCTTACGCTGATCGGTAATCGTGATCGCTAAACACGCTCATCGAGAGCCAGTCTCTGCAATAACTTGATTCGTGCATGTCCTGTTCGACCGCTCCGATTTGCAATGAACCCTCCCGATCATTTCGAAATACTGACAGTGTGCGCGTAATCGCATCTGCAAGCAGGCCCGGGGGTGATGTGAAGTCCTTGGCTCACGACTTCGAGGATGTCATATTTAAGAAAGCGACGACTTGCAAGTTCTGCAACACCAGGGTACGTGTTATCCACTCTGATTACTAGAAGCAGTCGCGAAATTATTTATCATCACTGACGGCGGGTAGCGACGCTGCCTCGCTGGCGGGTAACATTGAGCTCGATAAAGTTTGTAGTCTTGTATCCAGCAGGGGACTCCAAGAGTTTCCGGCAGATTGAGCGCAGAATACAGAGCGTAAAAGACATCGCCTCAACGCCAAGAGGGCAGGTATACACAGCTTGTAAGAATAAATTGTCGCTGGTAATCGACGTCATCAAATTTTAAGAACAAACGAAGCCCTGGTGTCAGCTCTGTTTATGAAAGTACCGTTTGGTGATAGTCAAGTTCACAATGTAAAGTTTATCTATCTATCTATCTATCTATCTATCTATCTATCTATCTATCTATCTATCTATCTATCTATCTATCTATCTATCGTCTGTCTGTCTGTCTGTCTGTCTGTCTGTCTGTCTGTCTGTCTGTCTGTCTGTCTGTCTGTCTGTCTGTCTGTCTGTCTGTTTGTTTGTTTGTTTGTTTGTTTGTTTGTTTGCTTGTTTGTTTGTTATAATTTTGCTTAATTCTTTGGACGATGCAAGTCTCGTACCGTGTAAGCATACAGATGCCCAAGTACCATGATACGAGATTGAGTGCATATTTACATACCTCAGTACATTCTTTCCTTTTCATTGCGATAGCAATTATATGGACACTCCAGGCGCATGTCTGTCGTCAGCGTCGGCGTCGCCGTGAGGTTCTGTATAAAGTCCAAGGGCGATAAAATAGTCGCCGCGCTCCGTATATGTATGTGCAAGTGAAAACGTGCGAG